>NW_027478450.1:1272492-1508829 GCF_051014685.1 Ptiloglossa arizonensis | reverse complement strand
AACGTATAACGTATAACGTATAACGTATAACGTATAACGTATGACGAATAACGTATAACGTATAACGTATAACGTATAACGTATAATGCATAACGTATAACGTATAACGTATAACGTAAAACGTATAACGTATAACGTATAACGTATAACGTATAACGCATAACGTATAACGTATAACGTATAACGTATAACGTATAACGTATAATGCATAACGTATAACGTATAACGTATAACGTATAACGTATAACGCATAACGTATAACGTATAACGTATAACGTATAACGTATAACGTATAACGTATAACGTATAACGTATAACGTATAACGTATAACGTATAACGTATAACGTATAACGTATAACGTATAACGTATAACGTATAACGTATAACGTATAACGTATAACGTATAACGTATAACGTATAACGTATAACGTATAACGTATAACGTATAACGTATAACGTATAACGTATACCGTATAACGTATAACGTATAACTTTTAACGTATAACGTATAAGGTATAACGTGTAACGTATAACGTATAACGTAAAACGTATTACGTATTACGTATAACCTATAACGTCTAACGTATAACGTATAACGTATAACGTATAACGCATAACGTATAACGTATAACGTATTACGTTTAACCTGTAACCTCCAACGTATAACGTATAACGTATACCGTATAACGTATAACGTATAACGTATAACTTATAACGTATAAGGTATAACGTATAACGTGTAACGTATAACGTATAACGTAAAAACGTATTACGTATTACGTATAACCTATAACGTCTAACGTATAACGTATAACGTATAACGTATATCGTATAACGTATAACGTATAACGTATAACGTTTAACGTGTAACGTTTAACGTATAAAGTATAACGTATAATGTATCACGTATAAGGTATGACCTATAACGCATAACGTATAGCGTATAACGCATACGTATAACGTATAACGTATAACGTATAACGTATAACGTATAACGCATAACGTATAACGTATAACGTATAACGCATAACGTATAACGTATAACGTTTAACGTATAACGTATAACGTATAACGCATAACGTATAACGTATAACGTATAACGTATAACGTATTACATATTACATATAACGTATAACGTACAACGTATAACGTATAACGTATAACGTATAACGTATAACGTATAACGTATAACGTATAACGTCTAACGTTTAACGCATAACGTACAACGTATAACGTATAACGTATAACGTATAACGTATAACGTATAACGTATAACGTATAACGTACAACGTATAACGTATAACGTACATCGTATCACGTATAACGTATATCCTATAACGCATAACGTATATCCTATAACGCATAACGTATAGCGTATAACGCATAACGTATACCGTATAACGTATAACGTCAAGCGTATAACGTTTAACGTATAACGTATAACGTATAACGTATAACGTATAACGCATAACGTATAACGTATACCGTATAACGTATAACCTCAAACGTATAACGTATAACGTATAACGTATAACGTATAACTCATAACGTATAACGTACAACGTATAACGTATACCGTATAACGTATAACGTATAACGAATAACGTATAACGTATAACGTATAACGTATAACGTACAACGTATAACGTATAACGTATAACGTATAACGCATAACGTATAACGCATAACGTACAACGTGTAACGTATAGCGTATAACGTATAACGTATAACGTATAACGTATAACGTATAACGTATAACGTATAACGTATAACGTATAACGTATAACGTATAACGTATAACGTATAACGTATAACGTATAACGTATAACGTATAACGTATAACCTATAACGTATAACGTATAACGTATAACGTATAACGTATAACGTATACCGTATAACGTATAACGTATAACTTTTAACGTATAACGTATAAGGTATAACGTGTAACGTATAACGTATAACGTAAAACGTATTACGTATTACGAATAACCTATAACGTCTAACGTATAACGTATAACGTATAACGTATAACGCACAACGTATAACGTATAACGTATAACGTATAACGTATAACGTATAACGTATAACGTATAACGTATATCCTATAACGCATAACGTATAACGTATAACGTATAACGTGTAACGTATAACGTATAACGAATAACGTATAACGTATAACGTATAACGTATAACGTATAACGTATAATGCATAACGTATAACGTATAACGTATAACGTATAACGTATAACGTATAACGTATTACGTATAACGTATAACGAATAACGTATAACGTATAACGTATAACGTATAACGTATAACGTATAACGTATAACGTATAACGCATAACGTATAACGCATAACGTATAACGTACAACGTGTAACGTATAACGTATAGCGTATAACGTATAACATATTACATATTACATATAACGTATAACGTACCACCTATAACGTATAACGTATAACGTATAACGTATCACGTATAACGTATAACGTATGACGTATCACGTATAAGGTATGACCTATAACGCATAACGTATAGCGTATAACGCATAACGTATAACGTATAACGTATAACGTATAACGTATAACGTATAACGCATAACGTATAACGTATAACGTATAACGCATAACGTATAACGTATAACGTTTAACGTACAACGTATAACGTATAACGCATAACGTATAACGTATAACGTATAACGTATAACGTATTACATATTACATATAACGTATAACGTACAACGTATAACGTACAACGTATAACGTATAACGTATAACGTATAACGTATAACGTATAACGTATAACGTATAACGCATAACGTATGATGCATAACGTATAACGTATAACGTGTAACGTATAACGTATAGCGTATAACGTATAACGTATTACATATTACATATAAAGTATAACGTACAACGTATATCGTATAACGTATAACGTCTAACGTTTAACGTATAACGTATATCGTATTACATATTACATATAACGTATAACGTACAACGTATAACGTATAACGTATAACGTATAACGTATAACGTATAACGTATAACGTATAACGTATAACGTATAACGTATAACGTATAACGTATAACGTATAACGTATAACGTATAACGTATAACGTATAACGTATAACGTATAACGTATAACGTATAACTTATAACGTAAAACATATTACATATTACGTATAACGAGTAACGTATAACGTATAACGTATAACGTATAACGTACAACGTATAACGTATAACGAATAACGTATAACGTATAACGTATAACGTATAACGTATAATGCATAACGTATAACGTATAACGTATAACGTAAAACGTATAACGTATAACGTATAACGTATAACGTATAACGCATAACGTATAACGTATAACGTATAACGTATAACGTATAACGTATAACGCATAACGTATAACGTATAACGTATAACGTATAACGTATAACGTATAACGTATAACGTATAACGTATAACGTATAACGTATAACGTATAACGTATAACGTATAACGTATAACGTATAACGTATAACGTATAACGTATAACGTATAACGTATAACGTATAACGTATAACGTATAACGTATAACGTATACCGTATAACGTATAACGTATAACTTTTAACGTATAACGTATAAGGTATAACGTGTAACGTATAACGTATAACGTAACACGTATTACGTATTACGAATAACCTATAACGTCTAACGTATAACGTATAACGTATAACGTATAACGCATAACGTATAACGTATAACGTATAACGTATAACGTATAACGTATAACGTATAACGTATAACGTATAACGTACAACGTATAACGTATAACGTATAACGTATAACGTATCACGTATAACGTATAACGTATGACGTATCACGTATAAGGTATGACCTATAACGCATTACGTATAGCGTATAACGCATAACGTATAACGTATAACGTATAACGTATAACGTATAACGTATAACTTATAACGTATATCGTATAACGTATAACGTGCAACGTATAACGTATAACGTATAACGTATTACGTATTACGTATAACCTATAACGTCTAACGTATAACGTATAACGTATAACGTATAACGTATAACGTATAACGTATAACGTATAACGTATAACGTTTAACGTATAACGTATAACGTATAACGTTTAACGTATAACGTATAACGTATAACGTATAACGTATAGCGTATAACGAATAACGTATAACGTATAACGTATAACGTATAACGTACAACGTATATCGTATAACGTATAACGTATAACGTATAACGTATAACGTATAACGTATAACGTATAACGTATAACGTATAACGTATAACGTATAACGTATGACGTATAACGTATAACGTATAACGTATAACATATAACGTATAACGTATAACGTATAACGTATAACGTATAACGTATAACGTATAACGTATAACGTATAACGTATAACGTATATCCTATAACGCATAACGTATAACGTATAACGTATAACGTGTAACGTATAACGTATAACGAATAACGTATAACGTATAACGTATAACGTATAACGTACAACGCATAACGTATAACGTATAACGTATAACGCATAACGTATAACGCATAACGTATAACGTATAACGTATAACGTATAACGTATAACGTGTAACGTATAACGTATATCCTATAACGCATAACGTATAGCGTATAACGCATAACGTATAACGTATAACGTATAACGTATAACGTATAACGTATAACGTATAACGTATAACGTATAACGTATGACGAATACCGTAAAACGTAAAACGTATTACATATTAGGCATAACGAGTAACGTATAACGTATAACGTATAACGTATAACGTATAACGTATAACGTATAACGAATAACGTATAACGTATAACGTATAACGTATAACGTATAACGTATAACGAATAACGTATAACGTATAACGTATAACGTATAACGTATAACGTATAACGTATAACGTATAACGTATAACGTATAACGTATAACTTATAACGTAAAACGTATTACATATTACGTATAACGAGTAACGTATAACGTATAACGTATAACGTATAACGTATAACGTATAACGAATAACGTATAACGTATAACGTATAACGTATAACGTATAATGCATAACGTATAACGTATAACGTATAACGTAAAACGTATAACGTATAACGTATAACGTATAACGTATAACGCATAACGTATAACGTATAACGTATAACGTATAACGTATAACGTATAATGCATAACGTATAACGTATAACGTATAACGTATAACGTATAACGCATAACGTATAACGTATAACGTATAACGTATAACGTATAACGTATAACGTATAACGTATAACGTATAACGTATAACGTATAACGTATAACGTATAACGTATAACGTATAACGTATAACGTATAACGTATAACGTATAACGTATAACGTATAACGTATAACGTATAACGTATAACGTATAACGTATAACGTATAACGTATAACGTATAACGTATAACGTATACCGTATAACGTATAACGTATAACTTTTAACGTATAACGTATAAGGTATAACGTGTAACGTATAACGTATAACGTAAAACGTATTACGTATTACGTATAACCTATAACGTCTAACGTATAACGTATAACGTATAACGTATAACGCATAACGTATAACGTATAACGTATTACGTTTAACCTGTAACCTCCAACGTATAACGTATAACGTATACCGTATAACGTATAACGTATAACGTATAACTTATAACGTATAAGGTATAACGTATAACGTGTAACGTATAACGTATAACGTAAAACGTATTACGTATTACGTATAACCTATAACGTCTAACGTATAACGTATAACGTATAACGTATATCGTATAACGTATAACGTATAACGTATAACGTTTAACGTGTAACGTTTAACGTATAACGTATAACGTATAATGTATCACGTATAAGGTATGACCTATAACGCATAACGTATAGCGTATAACGCATAACGTATAACGTATAACGTATAACGTATAACGTATAACGTATAACGCATAACGTATAACGTATAACGTATAACGCATAACGTATAACGTATAACGTTTAACGTATAACGTATAACGTATAACGCATAACGTATAACGTATAACGTATAACGTATAACGTATTACATATTACATATAACGTATAACGTACAACGTATAACGTATAACGTATAACGTATAACGTATAACGTATAACGTATAACGTATAACGTCTAACGTTTAACGCATAACGTACAACGTATAACGTATAACGTATAACGTATAACGTATAACGTATAACGTATAACGTATAACGTACAACGTATAACGTATAACGTACATCGTATCACGTATAACGTATATCCTATAACGCATAACGTATATCCTATAACGCATAACGTATAGCGTATAACGCATAACGTATACCGTATAACGTATAACGTCAAGCGTATAACGTTTAACGTATAACGTATAACGTATAACGTATAACGTATAACGCATAACGTATAACGTATACCGTATAACGTATAACCTCAAACGTATAACGTATAACGTATAACGTATAACGTATAACTCATAACGTATAACGTACAACGTATAACGTATACCGTATAACGTATAACGTATAACGAATAACGTATAACGTATAACGTATAACGTATAACGTACAACGTATAACGTATAACGTATAACGTATAACGCATAACGTATAACGCATAACGTACAACGTGTAACGTATAGCGTATAACGTATAACGTATAACGTATAACGTATAACGTATAACGTATAACGTATAACGTATAACGTATAACGTATAACGTATAACGTATAACGTATAACGTATAACGTATAACGTATAACGTATAACGTATAACCTATAACGTATAACGTATAACGTATAACGTATAACGTATAACGTATACCGTATAACGTATAACGTATAACTTTTAACGTATAACGTATAACTTTTAACGTATAACGTATAAGGTATAACGTGTAACGTATAACGTATAACGTAAAACGTATTACGTATTACGAATAACCTATAACGTCTAACGTATAACGTATAACGTATAACGTATAACGCACAACGTATAACGTATAACGTATTACGTTTAACCTGTAACGTCCAACGTATAACGTATAACGTATAACGCATAACGTATAACGTATAACGTATAACGTATAACGTATAACGTATAATGCATAACGTATAACGTATAACGTATAACGTATAACGTATAACGTATAACGTATAACGTATAACGTATAACGTATAACGTATAACGTCTAACGTTTAACGTATAACGTATATCGTATTACATATTACATATAACGTATAACGTACAACGTATAACGTATAACGTATAACGTATAACGTATAACGTATAACGTATAACGTATAACGTATAACGTATAACGTATAACGTATAACGTATAACGTATAACTTATAACGTAAAACGTATTACATATTACGTATAACGAGTAACGTATAACGTATAACGTATAACGTATAACGTATAACGTATAACGTATAACGAATAACGTATAACGTATAACGTATAACGTATTACGTATAATGCATAACGTATAACGTATAACGTATAACGTAAAACGTATAACGTATAACGTATAACGTATAACGTATAACGTATATCGTATAACGTATAACGTATAACCTATAACGTCTAACGTATAACGTATAACGTATAACGTATAACGTATAACGTATAACGTATAACGTATAACGTATTACGTTTAACCTGTAACGTCCAACGTATAACGTATAACGTATAACGTATTACATATTACATATAACGTATAACGTACAACGTATAACGTATAACATATAACGTCTAACGTTTAACGCATAACGTACAACGTATAACGTATAACGTATAACGTATAACGTATAACGTATAACGTACAACGTATAACGTATAACGTACAACGTATCACGTATAACGTATATCCTATAACGCATAACGTATATCCAATAACGCATAACGTATAGCGTATAACGCATAACGTGTACCGTATAACGTATAACGTCAAGCGTATAACGTATAACGTATAACGTATAACATATAACGCATAACGTATAACGTATACCGTATAACGTATAACGTCAAACGTATAACGTATAACGTATAACGTATAACGTATAACGCATAACGTATAACGTACAACGTATAACGTATAACGTATAACGTATAACGTATAACGAATAACGTATAACGTATAACGTATAACGTATAACGTACAACGTATAACGTATAACGTATAACGTATAACGCATAACGTATAACGCATAACGTACAACGTATTACATATTACATATAACGTATAACGCACAACGTATAACGTATAACCTATAACATCTAACGTATAACGTATAACGTATAACGTATAACGTATAACGTTTAACGTATAACGTATAACGTATTACGTTTAACCTGTAACGTCCAACGTATAACGTATAACGTATAACGTATTACATATTACATATAACGTATAACGTACAACGTATAACGTATAACATATAACGTCTAACGTTTAACGCATAACGTACAACGTATAACGTATAACGTATAACGTATAACGTATAACGTACATCGTATCACGTATAACGTATATCCTATAACGCATAACGTATATCCTATAACGCATAACGTATGGCGTATAACGCATAACGTATACCGTATAACGTAAAACGTCAAGCGTATGACGTATAACGTATAACGTATAACGTATAACGCAAAACGTATAACGTATACCGTATAACGTATAACGTCAAACGTATAACGTATTACGTATAACGTATAACGAATAACGCATAACGTATAACGTACAACGTATAACGTATAACGTATAACGTATTACGTTTAACCTGTAACGTCCAACGTATAACGTATAACGTATAACGTATTACATATTACATATTACATATAACGTATAACGTACAACGTATAACGTATAACATATAACGTCTAACGTTTAACGCATAACGTACAACGTATAACGTATAACGTATAACGTATAACGTATAACGTATAACGTATAACGTATAACGTACAACGTATAACGTATAACGTACATCGTATCACGTATAACGTATATCCTATAACGCATAACGTATATCCTATAACGCATAACGTATAGCGTATAACGCATAACGTATACCGTATAACGTATAACGTCAAGCGTATAACGTTTAACGTATAACGTATAACGTATAACGTATAACGTATAACGCATAACGTATAACGTATACCGTATAACGTATAACCTCAAACGTATAACGTATAACGTATAACGTATAACGTATAACGCATAACGTATAACGTACAACGTATAACGTATACCGTATAACGTATAACGTATAACGAATAACGTATAACGTATAACGTATAACGTATAACGTACAACGTATAACGTATAACGTATAACGTATAACGCATAACGTATAACGCATAACGTACAACGTGTAACGTATAGCGTATAACGTATAACGTATAACGTATAACGTATAACGTATAACGTATAACGTATAACGTATAACGTATAACGTATAACGTATAACGTATAACGTATAACGTATAACGTATAACGTATAACGTATAACGTATAACCTATAACGTATAACGTATAACGTATAACGTATAACGTATAACGTATACCGTATAACGTATAACGTATAACTTTTAACGTATAACGTATAAGGTATAACGTGTAACGTATAACGTATAACGTAAAACGTATTACGTATTACGAATAACCTATAACGTCTAACGTATAACGTATAACGTATAACGTATAACGCACAACGTATAACGTATAACGTATTACGTTTAACCTGTAACGTCCAACGTATAACGTATAACGTATAACGCATAACGTATAACGTATAACGTATAACGTATAACGTATAACGTATAATGCATAACGTATAACGTATAACGTATAACGTATAACGTATAACGTATAACGTATAACGTATAACGTATAACGTATAACGTATAACGTCTAACGTTTAACGTATAACGTATATCGTATTACATATTACATATAACGTATAACGTACAACGTATAACGTATAACGTATAACGTATAACGTATAACGTATAACGTATAACGTATAACGTATAACGTATAACGTATAACGTATAACGTATAACGTATAACTTATAACGTAAAACGTATTACATATTACGTATAACGAGTAACGTATAACGTATAACGTATAACGTATAACGTATAACGTATAACGTATAACGAATAACGTATAACGTATAACGTATAACGTATTACGTATAATGCATAACGTATAACGTATAACGTATAACGTAAAACGTATAACGTATAACGTATAACGTATAACGTATAACGCATAACGTATAACGTATAACGTATAACGTATAACGTATAACGTATAATGCATAACGTATAACGTATAACGTATAACGTATAACGTATAACGTATAACGTATAACGTATAACGTATAACGTATAACGTATAACGTATAACGTATAACGTATAACGTATAACGTATAACGTATAACGTATAACGTATAACGTATAACGTATAACGTATAACGTATAACGTATAACGTATAACGTATAACGTATAACGTATAACGTATAACGTATAACGTATAACGTATAACGTATAACGTATAACGTATACCGTATAACGTATAACGTATAACTTTTAACGTATAACGTATAAGGTATAACGTGTAACGTATAACGTATAACGTATAACGTATAGCGTACAACGTATAACGTATAAAATGTAACGTCTAACGTTTAACGTATAACGTACAACGTATAACGTATAACGCATAACGTATAACGTACAACGTATAACGTATACCGTATTACGCATAACCTATAACGTCTAACGTATAACGTATAACGTATATCGTATAACGTATAACGTATAACCTATAACGTCTAACGTATAACGTATAACGTATAACGTATAACGTATAACGTATAACGTATAACGTATAACGTATTACGTTTAACCTGTAACGTCCAACGTATAACGTATAACGTATAACGTATTACATATTACATATAACGTATAACGTACAACGTATAACGTATAACATATAACGTCTAACGTTTAACGCATAACGTACAACGTATAACGTATAACGTATAACGTATAACGTATAACGTATAACGTATAACGTACAACGTATAACGTATAACGTACAACGTATCACGTATAACGTATATCCTATAACGCATAACGTATATCCAATAACGCATAACGTATAGCGTATAACGCATAACGTGTACCGTATAACGTATAACGTCAAGCGTATAACGTATAACGTATAACGTATAACATATAACGCATAACGTATAACGTATACCGTATAACGTATAACGTCAAACGTATAACGTATAACGTATAACGTATAACGTATAACGCATAACGTATAACGTACAACGTATAACGTATAACGTATAACGTATAACGTATAACGAATAACGTATAACGTATAACGTATAACGTATAACGTACAACGTATAACGTATAACGTATAACGTATAACGCATAACGTATAACGCATAACGTACAACGTATTACATATTACATATAACGTATAACGCACAACGTATAACGTATAACCTATAACATCTAACGTATAACGTATAACGTATAACGTATAACGTATAACGTTTAACGTATAACGTATAACGTATTACGTTTAACCTGTAACGTCCAACGTATAACGTATAACGTATAACGTATTACATATTACATATAACGTATAACGTACAACGTATAACGTATAACATATAACGTCTAACGTTTAACGCATAACGTACAACGTATAACGTATAACGTATAACGTATAACGTATAACGTACATCGTATCACGTATAACGTATATCCTATAACGCATAACGTATATCCTATAACGCATAACGTATGGCGTATAACGCATAACGTATACCGTATAACGTAAAACGTCAAGCGTATGACGTATAACGTATAACGTATAACGTATAACGCAAAACGTATAACGTATACCGTATAACGTATAACGTCAAACGTATAACGTATAACGTATAACGTATAACGAATAACGCATAACGTATAACGTACAACGTATAACGTATAACGTATAACGTATTACGTTTAACCTGTAACGTCCAACGTATAACGTATAACGTATAACGTATTACATATTACATATTACATATAACGTATAACGTACAACGTATAACGTATAACATATAACGTCTAACGTTTAACGCATAACGTACAACGTATAACGTATAACGTATAACGTATAACGTATAACGTATAACGTATAACGTATAACGTACAACGTATAACGTATAACGTACATCGTATCACGTATAACGTATATCCTATAACGCATAACGTATATCCTATAACGCATAACGTATAGCGTATAACGCATAACGTATACCGTATAACGTATAACGTCAAGCGTATAACGTTTAACGTATAACGTATAACGTATAACGTATAACGTATAACGCATAACGTATAACGTATACCGTATAACGTATAACCTCAAACGTATAACGTATAACGTATAACGTATAACGTATAACGCATAACGTATAACGTACAACGTATAACGTATACCGTATAACGTATAACGTATAACGAATAACGTATAACGTATAACGTATAACGTATAACGTACAACGTATAACGTATAACGTATAACGTATAACGCATAACGTATAACGCATAACGTACAACGTGTAACGTATAGCGTATAACGTATAACGTATAACGTACAACGTATAACGTATAACGTATAACGTACAACGTATAACGTATAACGTATAACGTATAACGCATAACGTATAACGCATAACGTATAACGTATAACGTATAACGTATAACGCATAACGTTTAACGTATAACGTATAACGTATAACGTATAACGTATAACGTATAACGTACAAGGTATAACGTATAACGTATAACGTATAACGTATAACGTGTAACCTATAACGTATAACGTATAACGTATAACGTATAACGTATAACGTATAACGTACAACGTATCACGTATAACGTATATCCTATAACGCATAACGTATAACGTATAACGTATAACGTATAGCGTACAACGTATAACGTATAAAATGTAACGTCTAACGTTTAACGTATAACGTACAACGTATAACGTATAACGCATAACGTATAACGTACAACGTATAACGTATAACATATAACGTCTAACGTATAAAGTATAACGTATAACGAATAACGTATAACGTATAACGTATAACGTATAACGTACAACGTATAACGTATAACGTATAACGTATAACGCATAACGTATAACGCATAACGTACAACGTATAACGTATAGCGTATAACGTATAACGTATAACGTATAACGTATAACGTATAACGTATAACGTATAACGTATAACGTATAACGTATAACGTATAACGTATAACGTATAACGTATAACGTATAACGTATAGCGTATAACGTATAACGTATTACATATTACATATAACGTATAACGTACAACGTATAACGTATAACCTATAACGTCTAACGTATAACGTATAACGTATAACGTATAACGTATAACGTATAACGTATAACGTATAACGTATAACGTATAACGTATAACGTATAGCGTATAACGTATAACGTATTACATATTACATATAACGTATAACGTACAACGTACAACGTATAACGTATAGCGTATAACGTATAACGTATAACGTATAACGTATAACGCATAACGTATAACGTATAACGAATAACGTATAACGTATTACGTATAACGTATAACGTATAACGTATAACGTATAACGTATAACGTATAACGTATAACGTATAACGCATAACGTATAACGCATAAAGTATAACGTATAACTTGTAACGTATAACGTATGACGTATCACGTATAAGGTATGACCTATAACGCATAACGTACTATATAACCTATAACGTCTAACGTATAACGTATAACGTATAACGTATAACGTATAACGTATAACGTATAACGTATAACGTATAACGTGTAACGTATAACGTATAACGTATAACGTATAACGTATAACGTATAACGTATAACGTATAACGTACAACGTATCACGTATAACGTATAACGTATAACGTATTACGTATAACGTATAACGTATAACGTATAGCGTACAACGTATAACGTATAAAATGTAACGTCTAAAGTTTAACGTATAACGTACAACGTATAACGTATAACGCATAACGTATAACGTATAACGTATAACGTACAACGTATCACGTATAACGTATAACGTATAACGTATAACGTATAACGTATAACGTATAACGTATAACGTATAACGTATAACGTATAACGTATAACGTATAACGTATAACGTATAACGTATAACGTATAACGTATAACGTATAACGTATAACGTATAACGTATAACGTATAACGTATAACGTATAACGTATAACGTTTAACGTTTAACGTATAACGTACAACGTATAACGTATAACGTACAACGTATCACGTATAACGTATATCCTATAACGCATAACGTATATCCAATAACGCATAACGTATAGCGTATAACGCATAACGTGTACCGTATAACGTATAACGTCAAGCGTATAACGTATAACGTATAACGTATAACATATAACGCATAACGTATAACGTATACCGTATAACGTATAACGTCAAACGTATAACGTATAACGTATAACGTATAACGTATAACGCATAACGTATAACGTACAACGTATAACGTATAACGTATAACGTATAACGTATAACGAATAACGTATAACGTATAACGTATAACGTATAACGTACAACGTATAACGTATAACGTATAACGTATAACGCATAACGTATAACGCATAACGTACAACGTATTACATATTACATATAACGTATAACGCACAACGTATAACGTATAACCTATAACATCTAACGTATAACGTATAACGTATAACGTATAACGTATAACGTTTAACGTATAACGTATAACGTATTACGTTTAACCTGTAACGTCCAACGTATAACGTATAACGTATAACGTATTACATATTACATATAACGTATAACGTACAACGTATAACGTATAACATATAACGTCTAACGTTTAACGCATAACGTACAACGTATAACGTATAACGTATAACGTATAACGTATAACGTACATCGTATCACGTATAACGTATATCCTATAACGCATAACGTATATCCTATAACGCATAACGTATGGCGTATAACGCATAACGTATACCGTATAACGTAAAACGTCAAGCGTATGACGTATAACGTATAACGTATAACGTATAACGCAAAACGTATAACGTATACCGTATAACGTATAACGTCAAACGTATAACGTATAACGTATAACGTATAACGAATAACGCATAACGTATAACGTACAACGTATAACGTATAACGTATAACGTATTACGTTTAACCTGTAACGTCCAACGTATAACGTATAACGTATAACGTATTACATATTACATATTACATATAACGTATAACGTACAACGTATAACGTATAACATATAACGTCTAACGTTTAACGCATAACGTACAACGTATAACGTATAACGTATAACGTATAACGTATAACGTATAACGTATAACGTATAACGTACAACGTATAACGTATAACGTACATCGTATCACGTATAACGTATATCCTATAACGCATAACGTATATCCTATAACGCATAACGTATAGCGTATAACGCATAACGTATACCGTATAACGTATAACGTCAAGCGTATAACGTTTAACGTATAACGTATAACGTATAACGTATAACGTATAACGCATAACGTATAACGTATACCGTATAACGTATAACCTCAAACGTATAACGTATAACGTATAACGTATAACGTATAACGCATAACGTATAACGTACAACGTATAACGTATACCGTATAACGTATAACGTATAACGAATAACGTATAACGTATAACGTATAACGTATAACGTACAACGTATAACGTATAACGTATAACGTATAACGCATAACGTATAACGCATAACGTACAACGTGTAACGTATAGCGTATAACGTATAACGTATAACGTACAACGTATAACGTATAACGTATAACGTACAACGTATAACGTATAACGTATAACGTATAACGCATAACGTATAACGCATAACGTATAACGTATAACGTATAACGTATAACGCATAACGTTTAACGTATAACGTATAACGTATAACGTATAACGTATAACGTATAACGTACAAGGTATAACGTATAACGTATAACGTATAACGTATAACGTGTAACCTATAACGTATAACGTATAACGTATAACGTTTAACGTATAACGTATAACGTACAACGTATCACGTATAACGTATATCCTATAACGCATAACGTATAACGTATAACGTATAACGTATAGCGTACAACGTATAACGTATAAAATGTAACGTCTAACGTTTAACGTATAACGTACAACGTATAACGTATAACGCATAACGTATAACGTACAACGTATAACGTATAACATATAACGTCTAACGTATAAAGTATAACGTATAACGAATAACGTATAACGTATAACGTATAACGTATAACGTACAACGTATAACGTATAACGTATAACGTATAACGCATAACGTATAACGCATAACGTACAACGTATAACGTATAGCGTATAACGTATAACGTATAACGTATAACGTATAACGTATAACGTATAACGTATAACGTATAACGTATAACGTATAACGTATAACGTATAACGTATAACGTATAACGTATAACGTATAGCGTATAACGTATAACGTATTACATATTACATATAACGTATAACGTACAACGTATAACGTATAACCTATAACGTCTAACGTATAACGTATAACGTATAACGTATAACGTATAACGTATAACGTATAACGTATAACGTATAACGTATAACGTATAACGTATAGCGTATAACGTATAACGTATTACATATTACATATAACGTATAACGTACAACGTACAACGTATAACGTATAGCGTATAACGTATAACGTATAACGTATAACGTATAACGCATAACGTATAACGTATAACGAATAACGTATAACGTATTACGTATAACGTATAACGTATAACGTATAACGTATAACGTATAACGTATAACGTATAACGTATAACGCATAACGTATAACGCATAAAGTATAACGTATAACTTGTAACGTATAACGTATGACGTATCACGTATAAGGTATGACCTATAACGCATAACGTACTATATAACCTATAACGTCTAACGTATAACGTATAACGTATAACGTATAACGTATAACGTATAACGTATAACGTATAACGTATAACGTGTAACGTATAACGTATAACGTATAACGTATAACGTATAACGTATAACGTATAACGTATAACGTACAACGTATCACGTATAACGTATAACGTATAACGTATTACGTATAACGTATAACGTATAACGTATAGCGTACAACGTATAACGTATAAAATGTAACGTCTAAAGTTTAACGTATAACGTACAACGTATAACGTATAACGCATAACGTATAACGTACAACGTACAACGTATAACGTATAACGTATAACGTATAACGTATAACGTATAACGTATAACGTATAACGTATAACGTATATCCTATAACGCATAACGTATAACGTATAACGTATATCGTATAACGTATAACGTTTAACGCATAACGTACAACGTATAACGTATAACGTATAACGTATAACGTATAACGTATAACGTATAACGTATAACGTATAACGTATAACGTATAACGTATAACGTATAACGTATAACGTATAACGTATAACGTATAACGTATAACGTATAACGTATAACGTATAACGTATAACGTATAACGTATAACGTTTAACGTTTAACGTATAACGTATAACGTATAACGTATAACGTATAACGTATAACGTACAACGTTTAACGTATAACGTATATCGTATAACGTATAACGTATAACGTATAACGTTTAACGTATAACGTATAACGTATAACGTATAACGTATAACGTATAACGTATAACGTATAACGTATAACGTATAACGTATAACGTATAACGTATAACGTATAACGTATAACTTATAACGTATATCGTATAACGTATAACGTGCAACGTATAACGTATAATGTATAACGTATTACGTATTACGTATAACCTATAACGTCTAACGTATAACGTATAACGGATAACGTATAACGTATAACGTATAACGTATAACGTATAACGTATAACGTATAACGTATAACGTATAACGTATAACGTTTAACGTATAACGTATAACGTATAACGTATAACGTATAACGTATAACGTATAACGTATAACGTATAACGTATAACGTATAGCGTATAACGAATAACGTATAACGTATAACGTATAACGTATAACGTACAACGTATATCGTATAACGTATAACGTATAACGTATAACGTATAACGTACAACGCATAACGTATAACGTATAACGTATAACGCATAACGTATAACGCATAACGTATAACGCATAACGTATAACGTATAACGTATAACGTATAACGTATAACGTATAACGTATAACGTATAACGTATATCCTATAACGCATAACGTATAACGTATAACGTATATCGTATAACGTATAACGTTTAACGCATAACGTACAACGTATAACGTATAACGTATAACGTATAACGTATAACGTATAACGTATAACGTATAACGTATAACGTATAACGTATAACGTATAACGTATAACGTATAACGTATAACGTATAACGTATAACGTATAACGTATAACGTATAACGTATAACGTATAACGTATAACGTATAACGTATAACGTTTAACGTATAACGTATAACGTATAACGTATAACGTATAACGTATAACGTACAACGTTTAACGTATAACGTATATCGTATAACGTATAACGTATAACGTATAACGTTTAACGTATAACGTATAACGTTTAACGTATAACGTATAACGTATAACGTATAACGTATAACGTATAACGTATAACGTATAACGTATAACGTATAACGTATAACGTATAACTTATAACGTATATCGTATAACGTATAACGTGCAACGTATAACGTATAATGTATAACGTATTACGTATTACGTATAACCTATAACGTCTAACGTATAACGTATAACGGATAACGTATAACGTATAACGTATAACGTATAACGTATAACGTATAACGTATAACGTATAACGTATAACGTATAACGTTTAACGTATAACGTATAACGTATAACGTATAACGTACAACGTATATCGTATAACGTATAACGTATAACGTATAACGTATAACGTACAACGCATAACGTATAACGTAGAACGTATAACGCATAACGTATAACGCATAACGTATAACGCATAACGTATAACGTATAACGTATAACGTATAACGTATAACGTACAACGTATATCGTATAACGTATAACGTATAACGTATAACGTATAACGTACAACGTATAACGTATAATGTATAACGTATTACGTATTACGTATAACCTATAACGTCTAACGTATAACGTATAACGGATAACGTATAACGTATAACGTATAACGTATAACGTATAACGTATAACGTATAACGTATAACGTATAACGTATAACGTTTAACGTATAACGTATAACGTATAACGTATAACGTACAAGGTATAACGTATAACGTATAACGTATAACGTATAACGTGTAACCTATAACGTATAACGTATAACGTATAACGTATAACGTATAACGTATAACGTACAACGTATCACGTATAACGTATATCCTATAACGCATAACGTATAACGTATAACGTATAACGTATAGCGTACAACGTATAACGTATAAAATGTAACGTCTAACGTTTAACGTATAACGTACAACGTATAACGTATAACGCATAACGTATAACGTACAACGTATAACGTATAACATATAACGTCTAACGTATAAAGTATAACGTATAACGAATAACGTATAACGTATAACGTATAACGTATAACGTACAACGTATAACGTATAACGTATAACGTATAACGCATAACGTATAACGCATAACGTACAACGTATAACGTATAGCGTATAACGTATAACGTATAACGTATAACGTATAACGTATAACGTATAACGTATAACGTATAACGTATAACGTATAACGTATAACGTATAACGTATAACGTATAACGTATAACGTATAGCGTATAACGTATAACGTATTACATATTACATATAACGTATAACGTACAACGTATAACGTATAACCTATAACGTCTAACGTATAACGTATAACGTATAACGTATAACGTATAACGTATAACGTATAACGTATAACGTATAACGTATAACGTATAACGTATAGCGTATAACGTATAACGTATTACATATTACATATAACGTATAACGTACAACGTACAACGTATAACGTATAGCGTATAACGTATAACGTATAACGTATAACGTATAACGCATAACGTATAACGTATAACGAATAACGTATAACGTATTACGTATAACGTATAACGTATAACGTATAACGTATAACGTATAACGTATAACGTATAACGTATAACGCATAACGTATAACGCATAAAGTATAACGTATAACTTGTAACGTATAACGTATGACGTATCACGTATAAGGTATGACCTATAACGCATAACGTACTATATAACCTATAACGTCTAACGTATAACGTATAACGTATAACGTATAACGTATAACGTATAACGTATAACGTATAACGTATAACGTATAACGTGTAACGTATAACGTATAACGTATAACGTATAACGTATAACGTATAACGTATAACGTATAACGTACAACGTATCACGTATAACGTATAACGTATAACGTATTACGTATAACGTATAACGTATAACGTATAGCGTACAACGTATAACGTATAAAATGTAACGTCTAAAGTTTAACGTATAACGTACAACGTATAACGTATAACGCATAACGTATAACGTACAACGTACAACGTATAACGTATAACGTATAACGTATAACGTATAACGTATAACGTATAACGTATAACGTATAACGTATATCCTATAACGCATAACGTATAACGTATAACGTATATCGTATAACGTATAACGTTTAACGCATAACGTACAACGTATAACGTATAACGTATAACGTATAACGTATAACGTATAACGTATAACGTATAACGTATAACGTATAACGTATAACGTATAACGTATAACGTATAACGTATAACGTATAACGTATAACGTATAACGTATAACGTATAACGTATAACGTATAACGTATAACGTATAACGTATAACGTTTAACGTTTAACGTATAACGTATAACGTATAACGTATAACGTATAACGTATAACGTACAACGTTTAACGTATAACGTATATCGTATAACGTATAACGTATAACGTATAACGTTTAACGTATAACGTATAACGTATAACGTATAACGTATAACGTATAACGTATAACGTATAACGTATAACGTATAACGTATAACGTATAACGTATAACGTATAACTTATAACGTATATCGTATAACGTATAACGTGCAACGTATAACGTATAATGTATAACGTATTACGTATTACGTATAACCTATAACGTCTAACGTATAACGTATAACGGATAACGTATAACGTATAACGTATAACGTATAACGTATAACGTATAACGTATAACGTATAACGTATAACGTATAACGTTTAACGTATAACGTATAACGTATAACGTATAACGTATAACGTATAACGTATAACGTATAACGTATAACGTATAACGTATAGCGTATAACGAATAACGTATAACGTATAACGTATAACGTATAACGTACAACGTATATCGTATAACGTATAACGTATAACGTATAACGTATAACGTACAACGCATAACGTATAACGTATAACGTATAACGCATAACGTATAACGCATAACGTATAACGCATAACGTATAACGTATAACGTATAACGTATAACGTATAACGTATAACGTATAACGTATAACGTATATCCTATAACGCATAACGTATAACGTATAACGTATATCGTATAACGTATAACGTTTAACGCATAACGTACAACGTATAACGTATAACGTATAACGTATAACGTATAACGTATAACGTATAACGTATAACGTATAACGTATAACGTATAACGTATAACGTATAACGTATAACGTATAACGTATAACGTATAACGTATAACGTATAACGTATAACGTATAACGTATAACGTATAACGTATAACGTATAACGTTTAACGTATAACGTATAACGTATAACGTATAACGTATAACGTATAACGTACAACGTTTAACGTATAACGTATATCGTATAACGTATAACGTATAACGTATAACGTTTAACGTATAACGTATAACGTTTAACGTATAACGTATAACGTATAACGTATAACGTATAACGTATAACGTATAACGTATAACGTATAACGTATAACGTATAACGTATAACTTATAACGTATATCGTATAACGTATAACGTGCAACGTATAACGTATAATGTATAACGTATTACGTATTACGTATAACCTATAACGTCTAACGTATAACGTATAACGGATAACGTATAACGTATAACGTATAACGTATAACGTATAACGTATAACGTATAACGTATAACGTATAACGTATAACGTTTAACGTATAACGTATAACGTATAACGTATAACGTATAACGTATAACGTATAACGTATAACGTATAACGTATAACGTATAGCGTATAACGAATAACGTATAACGTATAACGTATAACGTATAACGTACAACGTATATCGTATAACGTATAACGTATAACGTATAACGTATAACGTATAACGTATAACGTATAACGTATAACGTATAACGTATAACGTATAACGTATAACGTATAACGTATAACGTATAACGTATAACGTATAACGTATAACGTATAACGTATAACGTATAACGTATAACGTATAACGTATATCCTATAACGCATAACGTATAACGTATAACGTATAACGTGTAACGTATAACGTATAACGAATAACGTATAACGTATAACGTATAACGTATAACGTACAACGCATAACGTATAACGTACAACGCATAACGTATAACGTATAACGTATAACGCATAACGTATAACGCATAACGTATAACGTATAACGTATAACGTATAACGTATAACGTGTAACGTATAACGTATATCCTATAACGCATAACGTATAGCGTATAACGCATAACGTATAACGTATAACTTATAACGTATATCGTATAACGTATAACGTGCAACGTATAACGTATAATGTATAACGTATTACGTATTACGTATAACCTATAACGTCTAACGTATAACGTATAACGGATAACGTATAACGTATAACGTATAACGTATAACGTATAACGTATAACGTATAACGTATAACGTATAACGTATAACGTTTAACGTATAACGTATAACGTATAACGTATAACGTATAACGTATAACGTATAACGTATAACGTATAACGTATAACGTATAGCGTATAACGAATAACGTATAACGTATAACGTATAACGTATAACGTACAACGTATATCGTATAACGTATAACGTATAACGTATAACGTATAACGTATAACGTATAACGTATAACGTATAACGTATAACGTATAACGTATAACGTATAACGTATAACGTATAACGTATAACGTATAACGTATAACGTATAACGTATAACGTATAACGTATAACGTATAACGTATAACGTATAACGTATAACGTATAACGTATAACGTATATCCTATAACGCATAACGTATAACGTATAACGTATAACGTGTAACGTATAACGTATAACGAATAACGTATAACGTATAACGTATAACGTATAACGTACAACGCATAACGTATAACGTACAACGCATAACGTATAACGTATAACGTATAACGCATAACGTATAACGCATAACGTATAACGTATAACGTATAACGTATAACGTATAACGTGTAACGTATAACGTATATCCTATAACGCATAACGTATAGCGTATAACGCATAACGTATAACGTATAACGTATAACGTATAACGTATAACGTATAACGTATAACGTATAACGTATAACGTATAACGTATAACGTATGACGAATACCGTAAAACGTAAAACGTATTACATATTACGCATAACGAGTAACGTATAACGTGTAACGTATAACGTATAACGAATAACGTATAACGTATAACGTATAACGTATAACGTACAACGCATAACGTATAACGTATAACGTATAACGCATAACGTATAACGCATAACGTATAACGTATAACGTATAACGTATAACGTATAACGTATAACGTTTAACGTATAACGTATAACGTATAACGTATAACGTATAACGTATAACGTATAACGTATAACGAATAACGTATAACGTATAACGTATAACGTATAACGTACAAGGTATAACGTATAACGTATAACGTATAACGTATAACGTGTAACGTATAACGTGTAACGTATAACGTATAACGTATAACGTATAACGTACAACGTATCACGTATAACGTATATCCTATAACGCATAACGTAGAACGTATAACGTATAACGTATAGCGTACAACGTATAACGTATAAAATGTAACGTCTAACGTTTAACGTATAACGTACAACGTATAACGTATAACGCATAACGTATAACGTACAACGTATAACGTAAAACGTATAACGTACAACGTACAACGTATAACGTATAACGTATATCGTATAACGTATAACGTATAACGTACAACGTATAACGTATAACGTATAACGTATATCCTGTAACGCATAACGTATAACGTATAACGTATAACGTGTAACGTATAACGTATAACGAATAACGTATAACGTATAACGTATAACGTATAACGTACAACGCATAACGTATAACGTACAACGTATAACGTATAACGCATAACGTATAACGCATAACGTATAACGTATAACGTATAACGTATAACGTATAACGTGTAACGTATAACGTATATCCTATAACGTATAACGTATAGCGTATAACGAATAACGTATAACGTATAACGTATAACGTATAACGTACAACGTATATCGTATAACGTATAACGTATAACGTATGACGTATAACGTATAACGTATAACGTATGACGTATAACGTATAACGTACAACGTATAACGTATAACGTATAACGAATAACGTATAACGTATAACGTATAACGTATGACGTATCACGTATAAGGTATGACCTATAACGCATAACGTATAGCGTATAACGCATAACGTATATCCTATAACGCATAACGTATAGCGTATAACGCATAAAGTATAACGTATAACGTATAACGTATAACGTATAACGTATAACGTATAACGTATAACGTATAACGTATAACGTATAACGTATAACGAATACCGTAAAACGTAAAACGTATTACATATTACGGATAACGAGTAACGTATAACGTATTACGTATAACGTATAACGTATAACGTATAACGAATGACGTATAACGTATAACGTATAACGTATAACGTATAACGTATAATGTATAACGTATAACGTATAACGTATAACGTAAAATGTATAACGTATAACGTATAACGTATAACGTATAACGTATAACGTATAACGTATAACGTACAACGTATCACGTATAACGTATATCCTATATCGCATAACGTATATCCTATAACGCATAACGTATAGCG
Organism: Ptiloglossa arizonensis; assembly: GCF_051014685.1. Taxonomy (NCBI): domain Eukaryota; kingdom Metazoa; phylum Arthropoda; class Insecta; order Hymenoptera; family Colletidae; genus Ptiloglossa; species Ptiloglossa arizonensis. The sequence continues at coordinate 1,483,120 of NW_027478450.1, read as the reverse complement.
TATAACGCATAACGTATACCGTATAACGTATAACGTCAAACGTATAACGTATAACGTATAACGTATAATGTATAACGCATAACGTATAACGTTTAACGTATAACTTATAACGTATATCGTATAACGTATAACGTGTAACGTATAACGTATAACGTATAACGTATTACGTATTACGTATAACCTATAACGTCTAACGTATAACGTATAACGTATAACGTATAACGTATAACGTATAACGTATAACGTATAACGTATAACGTATAACGTATAACGTATAACGTATAACGTATAACGTATAACGTATAACGTATAACGTATAACGTATAACGTATAACGTATAACGTATAACGTATAACGTATAACGTATAACGTATATCCTATAACGTATAACGTATAACGTATAACGTATAACGTATAACGTATAACGTATAACGTATAACGTACAACGTATAACGTATAACGTATATCCTATAACGCATAACGTATAGCGTATAACGCATAACGTATAACGTATAACGTATAACGTATAACGTATAACGTATAACGTATAACGTATAACGTATAACGTATAACGTATAACGTATAACGTATAACGTATAACGTATAACGTATAACGTATAACGTATAACGTGTAACGAATACCGTAAAACGTAAAACGTATTACATATTACGCATAACGAGTAACGTATAACGTATAACGTATAACGTATAACGTATAACGTATAACGTATAACGTATAACGTATAACGAATGACGTATAACGTATAACGTATAACGTATAACGTATAACGTATAACGTATAACGTATAACGTATAACGTATAACGTATAACGTATAACGTATAACGTATAACGTATAACGTATAACGTATAACGTATAACGTATAACGTATAACGTATAACGTATAACGTATAACGTATAACGTATAACGTATTACGTATTACGTATAACCTATAACGTATAACGTTTAACGTATAACGTATAACGTATAACGTATAACGTATAACGTATAACGTATAACGTATAACGTATAACGTATAACGTATAACGTATAACGTATAACGTATAACGTATAACGTATAACGTATAACGTATAACGTATAACGTATAACGTATAACGTATAACGTATATCCTATAACGTATAACGTATAACGTATAACGTATAACGTATAACGTATAACGTATAACGTATAACGTATAACGTATAACGTATAACGTATAACGTATAACGTATAACGTATAACGTATAACGTATAACGTATATCCTATAACGCATAACGTATAACGTATAACGTATATCGTACAACGTATAACGTTTAACGCATAACGTACAACGTATAACGTATAACGTATAACGTATAACGTATAACGTATAACGTATAACGTATAACGTATAACGTATAACGTATAACGTATAACGTACAACGTATCACGTATAACGTATATCCTATATCGCATAACGTATATCCTGTAACGCATAACGTATAGCGTATAACGCATAACGTATACCGTATAACGTATAACGTATAACGTATAACGTATAACGTATAACGAATACCGTAAAACGTAAAACGTATTACATATTACGCATAACGAGTAACGTATAACGTATAACGTATAACGTATAACGTATAACGTATAACGTATAACGTATAACGTATAACGAATGACGTATAACGTATAACGTATAATGTATAACGTATAACGTGTAACGTATAACGTAAAACGTATAACGTGTAACGTATAACGTATAACGTATAACGTATAACGTATAACGTATAACGTATAACGTATATCGTATAACGTATGACGTATAACGTATAGCGTTTAACGTATAACGTATAACGTATAACGTATAACGTATAACGTATAACGTATAACGTATAACGTATAACGTATAACGTATAACGTATAACGTATAACGTATAACGTATAACGTATAACGTATAACGTATAACGTATAACGTATAACGTATAACGTTTAACGTATAACGTATAACGTATAACGTATAACGTATAACGTATAACGTATATCCTATAACGTATAACGTATAACGTATAACGTATAACGTATAACGTATAACGTATAACGTATAACGTATAACGTATAACGTATAACGTATAACGTATAACGTATAACGTATAACGTATAACGTATAACGTATAACGTATAACGTATAACGTATAACGTATAACGTATAACGTATAACGTATAACGTATAACGTATAACGTATAACGTATAACGTATAACGTATAACGTATAACGTTTAACGTATAACGTATAACGTATAACGTATAACGTATACCGTATAACGTATAACGTATAACGTATAACGTATAACGTATAACGTATAACGAATACCGTAAAACGTAAAACGTATTACATATTACGCATAACGAGTAACGTATAACGTATAACGTATAACGTATAACGTATAACGTATAACGTATAACGTATAACGTATAACGAATGACGTATAACGTAAAACGTACAACGTATAACGTATAACGCATAACGTATAACGTACAACGTATAACGTATAACGTATAACGTACAACGTATAACGTATAACGCATAACGTATAACTTACAACGTATAACGTATAACGTATAACGTACAAGGTATAACGTATAACGTATAACGTATAACGCATAACGTATAACGCATAACGTACAACGTATAACGTATAGCGTATAACGTATAACATATAACGTATAACGTATAACGTATAACGTATAACGTATAACGTACAACGTATAACGTATAACGTACAACGTACAACGTATAACGTATAACGTATAACGTATAACGCATAACGCATAACGCATAACGTACAACGTATAACGTATAACGTATAACGTATAACGAATAACGTATAACGTATAACGTATAACGTATAACGTACAAGGTATAACGTATAACGTATAACGTATAACGTATAACGTGTAACGTATAACGTATAACGTATAACGCATAACGTATAACGTATAACGTACAACGTATAACATGTAACGTATAACGTATAACGTATAACGTATAACGTATAACGTATAACGTATAACGTATAACGTATAACGTATGACGTATAACGTATAACGTACAACGTATAACGTATAACGTATAACGAATAACGTATAACGTATAACGTATAACGTATGACGTATCACGTATAAGGTATGACCTATAACGCATAACGTATAGCGTATAACGCATAACGTATATCCTATAACGCATAACGTATAGCGTATAACGCATAACGTATAACGTATAACGTATAACGTATAACGTATAACGTATAACGTATAACGTATAACGTATAACGTATAACGTATAACGTATAACGAATACCGTAAAACGTAAAACGTATTACATATTACGGATAACGAGTAACGTATAACGTATTACGTATAACGTATAACGTATAACGTATAACGAATGACGTATAACGTATAACGTATAACGTATAACGTATAACGTATAACGTATAACGTATAACGTATAACGTATAACGTATAACGTATAACGTATAACGTATAACGTATAACGTATAACGTATAACGTATTACGTATTACGTATAACCTATAACGTATAACGTATAACGTATAACGTATAACGTATAACGTATAACGTATAACGTATAACGTATAACGTATAACGTATAACGTATAACGTATAACGTATAACGTATAACGTGTAACGAATACCGTAAAACGTAAAACGTATTACATATTACGCATAACGAGTAACGTATAACGTATAACGTATAACGTATAACGTATAACGTATAACGTATAACGTATAACGTATAACGAATGACGTATAACGTATAACGTATAACGTATAACGTATAACGTATAACGTATAACGTATAACGTATAACGTATAACGTATAACGTATAACGTATAACGTATAACGTATAACGTATAACGTATAACGTATAACGTATAACGTATAACGTATAACGTATAACGTATAACGTATAACGTATAACGTATAACGTATTACGTATTACGTATAACCTATAACGTATAACGTATAACGTATAACGTATAACGTATAACGTATAACGTATAACGTATAACGTATAACGTATAACGTATAACGTATAACGTATAACGTATAACGTATAACGTATAACGTATAACGTATAACGTATAACGTATAACGTATAACGTATAACGTATAACGTATTACGTATTACGTATAACCTATAACGTATAACGTATAACGTATAACGTATAACGTATAACGTATAACGTATAACGTATAACGTATAACGTATAACGTATAACGTATAACGTATAACGTATAACGTACAACGTATCACGTATAACGTATATCCTATATCGCATAACGTATATCCTGTAACGCATAACGTATAGCGTATAACGCATAACGTATACCGTATAACGTATAACGTATAACGTATAACGTATAACGTATAACGAATACCGTAAAACGTAAAACGTATTACATATTACGCATAACGAGTAACGTATAACGTATAACGTATAACGTATAACGTATAACGTATAACGTATAACGTATAACGTATAACGAATGACGTATAACGTATAACGTATAATGTATAACGTATAACGTGTAACGTATAACGTAAAACGTATAACGTATAACGTATAACGTATAACGTATAACGTATAACGTATAACGTATAACGTATAACGTATATCGTATAACGTATGACGTATAACGTATAGCGTTTAACGTATAACGTATAACGTATAACGTATAACGTATAACGTATAACGTATAACGTATAACGTATAACGTATAACGTATAACGTATAACGTATAACGTATAACGTATAACGTATAACGTATAACGTATAACGTATAACGTATAACGTATAACGTTTAACGTATAACGTATAACGTATAACGTATAACGTATAACGTATAACGTATATCCTATAACGTATAACGTATAACGTATAACGTATAACGTATAACGTATAACGTATAACGTATAACGTATAACGTATAACGTATAACGTATAACGTATAACGTATAACGTATAACGTATAACGTATAACGTATAACGTATAACGTATAACGTATAACGTATAACGTATAACGTATAACGTATAACGTATAACGTATAACGTATAACGTTTAACGTATAACGTATAACGTATAACGTATAACGTATACCGTATAACGTATAACGTATAACGTATAACGTATAACGTATAACGTATAACGAATACCGTAAAACGTAAAACGTATTACATATTACGCATAACGAGTAACGTATAACGTATAACGTATAACGTATAACGTATAACGTATAACGTATAACGTATAACGTATAACGAATGACGTATAACGTAAAACGTACAACGTATAACGTATAACGCATAACGTATAACGTACAACGTATAACGTATAACGTATAACGTACAACGTATAACGTATAACGCATAACGTATAACTTACAACGTATAACGTATAACGTATAACGTACAAGGTATAACGTATAACGTATAACGTATAACGCATAACGTATAACGCATAACGTACAACGTATAACGTATAGCGTATAACGTATAACATATAACGTATAACGTATAACGTATAACGTATAACGTATAACGTACAACGTATAACGTATAACGTACAACGTACAACGTATAACGTATAACGTATAACGTATAACGCATAACGTATAACGCATAACGTACAACGTATAACGTATAACGTATAACGTATAACGAATAACGTATAACGTATAACGTATAACGTATAACGTACAAGGTATAACGTATAACGTATAACGTATAACGTATAACGTGTAACGTATAACGTATAACGTATAACGCATAACGTATAACGTATAACGTACAACGTATAACATGTAACGTATAACGTATAACGTATAACGTATAACGTATAACGTATAACGTATAACGTATAACGTATAACGTATGACGTATAACGTATAACGTACAACGTATAACGTATAACGTATAACGAATAACGTATAACGTATAACGTATAACGTATGACGTATCACGTATAAGGTATGACCTATAACGCATAACGTATAGCGTATAACGCATAACGTATATCCTATAACGCATAACGTATAGCGTATAACGCATAACGTATAACGTATAACGTATAACGTATAACGTATAACGTATAACGTATAACGTATAACGTATAACGTATAACGTATAACGTATAACGTATAACGAATACCGTAAAACGTAAAACGTATTACATATTACGGATAACGAGTAACGTATAACGTATTACGTATAACGTATAACGTATAACGTATAACGAATGACGTATAACGTATAACGTATAACGTATAACGTATAACGTATAACGTATAACGTATAACGTATAACGTATAACGTATAACGTAAAACGTATAACGTATAACGTATAACGTATAACGTATAACGTATAACGTATAACGTATAACGTACAACGTATCACGTATAACGTATATCCTATATCGCATAACGTATATCCTATAACGCATAACGTATAGCGTATAACGCATAACGTATACCGTATAACGTATAACGTCAAACGTATAACGTATAACGTATAACGTATAATGTATAACGCATAACGTATAACGTATAACGTATAACTTATAACGTATATCGTATAACGTATAACGTGTAACGTATAACGTATAACGTATAACGTATTACGTATTACGTATAACCTATAACGTCTAACGTATAACGTATAACGTATAACGTATAACGTATAACGTATAACGTATAACGTATAACGTATAACGTATAACGTATAACGTATAACGTATAACGTATAACGTATAACGTATAACGTATAACGTATAACGTATAACGTATAACGTATAACGTATAACGTATAACGTATAACGTATAACGTATAACGTATAACGTATAACGTATATCCTATAACGTATAACGTATAACGTATAACGTATAACGTATAACGTATAACGTATAACGTATAACGTATAACGTATAACGTATAACGTATAACGTATATCCTATAACGCATAACGTATAGCGTATAACGCATAACGTATAACGTATAACGTATAACGTATAACGTATAACGTATAACGTATAACGTATAACGTATAACGTATAACGTATAACGTATAACGTATAACGTATAACGTATAACGTATAACGTGTAACGAATACCGTAAAACGTAAAACGTATTACATATTACGCATAACGAGTAACGTATAACGTATAACGTATAACGTATAACGTATAACGTATAACGTATAACGTATAACGAATGACGTATAACGTATAACGTATAACGTATAACGTATAACGTATAACGTATAACGTATAACGTATAACGTATAACGTATAACGTATAACGTATAACGTATAACGTATAACGTATAACGTATAACGTATAACGTATAACGTATAACGTATAACGTGTAACGTATTACGTATTACGTATAACCTATAACGTCTAACGTATAACGTATAACGTATAACGTATAACGTATAACGTATAACGTATAACGTATAACGTATAACGTATAACGTATAACGTATAACGTATAACGTATAACGTATAACGTATAACGTATAACGTATAACGTATAACGTATAACGTATAACGTATAACGTATAACGTATATCCTATAACGTATAACGTATAACGTATAACGTATAACGTATAACGTATAACGTATAACGTATAACGTATAACGTATAACGTATAACGTATAACGTATAACGTATAACGTATAACGTATAACGTATAACGTATAACGTATAACGTATATCCTATAACGCATAACGTATAACGTATATCGTATATCGTATAACGTATAACGTTTAACGCATAACGTACAACGTATAACGTATAACGTATAACGTATAACGTATAACGTATAACGTATAACGTATAACGTATATCGTATAACGTATAACGTATAACGTATAACGTACAACGTATCACGTATAACGTATATCCTATATCGCATAACGTATATCCTGTAACGCATAACGTATAGCGTATAACGCATAACGTATACCGTATAACGTATAACGTATAACGTATAACGTATAACGTATAGCGAATACCGTAAAACGTAAAACGTATTACATATTACGCATAACGAGTAACGTATAACGTATAACGTATAACGTATAACGTATAACGTATAACGTATAACGTATAACGAATGACGTATAACGTATAACGTATAATGTATAACGTATAACGTGTAACGTATAACGTAAAACGTATAACGTATAACGTATAACGTATAACGTATAACGTATAACGTATAACGTATAACGTATAACGTATATCGTATAACGTATAACGTATAACGTATAGCGTTTAACGTATAACGTATAACGTATAAAGTATAACGTATAACGTATAACGTATAACGTATAACGTATAACGTATAACGTATAACGTATAACGTATGACGTATAACGTATAACGTACAACGTATAACGTATAACGTATAACGAATAACGTATAACGTATAACGTATAACGTATGACGTATCACGTATAAGGTATGACCTATAACGCATAACGTATAGCGTATAACGCATAACGTATATCCTATAACGCATAACGTATAGCGTATAACGCATGACGTAGAACGTATAACGTATAACGTATAACGTATAACGTATAACGTATAACGTATAACGTATAACGTATAACGTATAACGTATAACGAATACCGTAAAACGTAAAACGTATTACATATTACGGATAACGAGTAACGTATAACGTATTACGTATAACGTATAACGTATAACGTATAACGTATAACGAATGACGTATAACGTATAACGTATAACGTATAACGTATAACGTATAACGTATAATGTATAACGTATAACGTATAACGTATAACGTAAAACGTATAACGTATAACGTATAACGTATAACGTATAACGTATAACGTATAACGTATAACGTACAACGTATCACGTATAACGTATATCCTATATCGCATAACGTATATCCTATAACGCATAACGTATAGCGTATAACGCATAACGTATACCGTATAACGTATAACGTCAAACGTATAACGTATAACGTATAACGTATAATGTATAACGCATAACGTATAACGTATAACGTATAACTTATAACGTATATCGTATAACGTATAACGTGTAACGTATAACGTATAACGTATAACGTATTACGTATTACGTATAACCTATAACGTCTAACGTATAACGTATAACGTATAACGTATAACGTATAACGTATAACGTATAACGTATAACGTATAACGTATAACGTATAACGTATAACGTATAACGTATAACGTATAACGTATAACGTATAACGTATAACGTATAACGTATAACGTATAACGTATAACGTATAACGTATAACGTATAACGTATAACGTATAACGTATAACGTATAACGTATAACGTATTACGTATTACGTATAACCTATAACGTCTAACGTATAACGTATAACGTATAACGTATAACGTATAACGTATAACGTATAACGTATAACGTATAACGTATAACGTATAACGTATAACGTATAACGTATAACGTATAACGTATAACGTATATCCTATAACGTATAACGTATAACGTATAACGTATAACGTATAACGTATAACGTATAACGTATAACGTATAACGTATAACGTATAACGTATAACGTATAACGTATAACGTATAACGTATAACGTATAACGTATATCCTATAACGCATAACGTATAACGTATAACGTATATCGTATAATGTATAACGTTTAACGCATAACGTACAACGTATAACGTATAACGTATAACGTATAACGTATAACGTATAACGTATAACGTATAACGTATAACGTATAACGTATAACGTATAACGTATAACGTACAACGTATCACGTATAACGTATATCCTATATCGCATAACGTATATCCTGTAACGCATAACGTATAGCGTATAACGCATAACGTATACCGTATAACGTATAACGTATAACGTATAACGTATAACGTATAGCGAATACCGTAAAACGTAAAACGTATTACATATTACGCATAACGAGGAACGTATAACGTATAACGTATAACGTATAACGTATAACGTATAACGTATAACGTATAACGAATGACGTATAACGTATAACGTATAATGTATAACGTATAACGTGTAACGTATAACGTAAAACGTATAACGTATAACGTATAACGTATAACGTATAACGTATAACGTATAACGTATAACGTATAACGTATATCGTATAACGTATAACGTATAACGTATAGCGTTTAACGTATAACGTATAACGTATAAAGTATAACGTATAACGTATAACGTATAACGTATAACGTATAACGTATAACGTATAACGTATAACGTATAACGTATAACGTATAACGTATAACGTATAACGTATAACGTATAACGTATAACGTTTAACCTATAACGTATAACGTATAACGTATAACGTATAACGTATAACGTATAACGTACAGCGTATCACGTATAACGTATATCCTATAACGCATAACGTATAACGTATAACGTATAACGTATAGTGTACAACGTATAACGTATAAAATGTAACGTCTAACGTTTAACGTATAACGTACAACGTATAACGTATAACGCATAACGTATAACGTACAACGTATAACGTATAACGTATAACGTACAACGTATAACGTATAACGCATAACGTATAACTTACAACGTATAACGTATAACGTATAACGTACAACGTATAACGTATAACGTATAACGTATAACGCATAACGTATAACGCATAACGTACAACGTATAACGTATAGCGTATAACGTATAACATATAACGTATAACGTATAACGTATAACGTATAACGTATAACGTACAACGTATAACGTATAACGTACAACGTACAACGTATAACGTATAACGTATAACGTATAACGCATAACGTATAACGCATAACGTACAACGTATAACGTATAACGTATAACGTATAACGAATAACGTATAACGTATAACGTATAACGTATAACGTACAAGGTATAACGTATAACGTATAACGTATAACGTATAACGTGTAACGTATAACGTATAACGTATAACGCATAACGTATAACGTATAACGTACAGCGTATAACGTATAACGTATATCGTATAACGTATAACGTATAACGTACAACGTATAACGTATAACGTATAACGTACAACGTATAACGTATAACGCATAACGTATAACGTACAACGTATAACGTATAACGTATAACGTACAACGTATAACGTATAACGTATAACGTATAACGCATAACGTATAACGCATAACGTACAACGTATAACGTATAGCGTATAACGTATAACGTATAACGTATAACGTATAACGTATAACGTATAACGTATAACGTACAACGTATAACGTATAACGTATAACGTACAACGTATAACGTATAACGTATAACGTATAACGCATAACGTATAACGCATAACGTACAACGTATAACGTATAACGTATAACGTATAACGAATAACGTATAACGTATAACGTATAACGTATAACGTACAAGGTATAACGTATAACGTATAACGTATAACGTATAACGTGTAACGTATAACGTATAACGTATAACGCATAACGTATAACGTATAACGTACAACGTATAACGTATAACGTATATCGTATAACGTATAACGTATAACGTACAACGTATAACGTATAACGTATAACGTATAACGTATAACGTATAACGTATAACGTATACCGTATAACGTATAACGAATAACGTATAACGTATAACGTATAACGTATAACGTATAACGTATAACGTGTAACGTATAACGTATAACGAATAACGTATAACGTATAACGTATAACGTATAACGTATAACGTACAACGCATAACGTATAACGTATAACGTATAACGCATAACGTATAACGCATAACGTATAACGTATAACGTATAACGTATAACGTATAACGTATAACGTGTAACGTATAACGTATATCCTATAACGCATAACGTATAGCGTATAACGCATAACGTATAACGTATAACGTATAACGTATAATGTATAACGTATAACGTATAACGTATAACGTATAACGTATAACGTATAACGTATGACGAATACCGTAAAACGTAAAACGTATTACATATTACGCATAACGAGTAACGTATAACGCATTACGTATAGCGTATAACGCATAATGTATAACGTATAACGTATAACGTATAACGTATAACTTATAACGTATATCGTATAACATATAACGTATAACGTATAACGTATAACGTATAACGTATAACGTATAACGTATAACGTATGACGTATAACGTATAACGTACAACGTATAACGTATAACGTATAACGAATAACGTATAACGTATAACGTATAACGTATAACGTATAACGTATAACGTATAACGTATAACGTATAACGTATAACGTATAACGTGTAACGTATAACGTATAACGTATAACGTATAACGTTTAACGTATAACGTATAACGTATAACGTATAACGTATAACGTATGACGTATAACGTACAGCGTATCACGTATAACGTATATCCTATAACGCATAACGTATAACGTATAACGTATAACGTATAACGTATAGTGTACAACGTATAACGTATAAAATGTAACGTCTAACGTTTAACGTATAACGTACAACATATAACGTATAACGCATAACGTATAACGTACAACGTATAACGTATAACGTATAACGTACAACGTATAACGTATAACGCATAACGTATAACGTACAACGTATAACGTATAACGTATAACGTACAACGTATAACGTATAACGTATAACGTATAACGCATAACGTATAACGTATAACGTATAACGTATAACGTATAACGTATAACGTATAACGTACAACGTATAACGTATAACGTATAACGTACAACGTATAACGTATAACGTATAACGTATAACGCATAACGTATAACGCATAACGTACAACGTATAACGTATAACGTATAACGAATAACGTATAACGTATAACGTATAACGTATAACGTACAAGGTATAACGTATAACGTATAACGTATAACGTATAACGTATAACGTGTAACGTATAACGTATAACGTATAACGCATAACGTATAACGTATAACGTACAACGTATAACGTATAACGTATATCGTATAACGTATAACGTATAACGTACAACGTATAACGTATAACGTATAACGTATAACGTATAACGTATAACGTATAACGTATAACGTATAACGAATAACGTATAACGTATAACGTATAGCGTATAACGTATAACGTATATCGTATAACGTGTAACGTATAACGTATAACGAATAACGTATAACGTATAACGTATAACGTATAACGTACAACGCATAACGTATAACGTATAACGTATAACGCATAACGTATAACGCATAACGTATAACGTATAACGTATAACGTATAACGTATAACGTATAACGTGTAACGTATAACGTATATCCTATAACGCATAACGTATAGCGTATAACGCATAACGTATAACGTATAACGTATAACGTATAACGTATAACGTATAACGTATAACGTATAACGTATAACGTATAACGTATAACGTATAACGTATAACGTATGACGAATACCGTAAAACGTAAAACGTATTACATATTACGCATAACGAGTAACGTATAACGCATTACGTATAGCGTATAACGCATAATGTATAACGTATAACGTATAACGTATAACGTATAACTTATAACGTATAACGTATAACGTATAACGTATAACGTATAACGTATAACGTATAACGTATAACGTATAACGTATAACGTATGACGTATAACGTATAACGTATAACGAATAACGTATAATGTATAACGTATAACGTATAACGTACAAGGTATAACGTATAACGTATAACGTATAACGTATAACGTGTAACGTATAACGTATAACGTATAACGCATAACGTATAACGTATAACGTACAACGTATAACGTATAACGTATATCGTATAACGTATAACGTATAACGTACAACGTATAACGTATAACGTATAACGTATAACGTATAACGTATAACGTATAACGTATAACGTATAACGAATAACGTATAACGTATAACGTATAACGTATAACGTATAACGTATAACGTGTAACGTATAACGTATAACGAATAACGTATAACGTATAACGTATAACGTGTAACGTACAACGCATAACGTATAACGTATAACGTATAACGCATAACGTATAACGCATAACGTATAACGTATAACGTATAACGTATAACGTATAACGTATAACGTGTAACGTATAACGTATATCCTATAACGCATAACGTATAGCGTATAACGCATAACGTATAACGTATAACGTATAACGTATAACGTATAACGTATAACGTATAACGTATAACGTATAACGTATAACGTATAACGTATAACGTATGACGAATACCGTAAAACGTAAAACGTATTACATATTACGCATAACGAGTAACGTATAACGCATTACGTATAGCGTATAACGCATAATGTATAACGTATAACGTATAACGCATAACGTATAACTTATAACGTATAACGTATAACATATAACGTATGACGTATAACGTATAACGTATAACGTATAACGTATAACGTATAACGTATAACGTATGACGTATAACGTATAACGTACAACGTATAACGTATAACGTATAACGAATAACGTATAACGTATAACGTATAACGTATGACGTATCACGTATAAGGTATGACCCATAACGCATAACGTATAGCGTATAACGCATAACGTATATCCTATAACGCATAACGTATAGCGTATAACGCATAACGTATAACGTATAACGTATAACGTATAACGTATAACGTATAACGTATAACGTATAACGTATAACGTATAACGTATAACGTATAACGTATATCCTATAACGCATAACGTATAGCGTTTAACGTATATCGTATAACGTATAACGTATAACGTATAACGTATAACGTATAACGTATAACGAATAACGTATAACGTATAACGTATAACGTATAACGTACAACGTATAGCGTATAACGTACAACGTATAACGTATAACGTATAACGTATAACGCATAACGTATAACGCATAACGTACAACGTATAGCGTATAGCGTATAACGTATAACGTATAACGTATAACGTATAACGTATAACGTATAACGTTTAACGTATAACGTATAACGTATAACGTATAACGTATAACGTATAACGTATAACGTATAACGTATAACATATAACGTATAACGTATAACGTATAACGAATACCGTAAAACGTAAAACGTATTACATATTACGCATAACGAGTAACGTATAACGTATAACGTATAACGTATAACGTATAACGTATAACGTATAACGTATAACGTATAACGTATAACGTATAACGTATAACGTATAACGTATAACGTATAACGTATAACGTATAACGTATAACGTATAACGTATAACGTATAACGTATAACGTATAACGTATAACGTATAACGTATAACGTATAACGTATATCCTATAACGCATAACGTATAACGTATAACGTATATCGTATAACGTATAACGTATAACGTATAACGTATAACGTATAACGTATAACGTATAACGTATAACGTATAACGTATAACGTATGACGTATAACGTATAACGTATAACGTATAACGTTTAACGTATAACGTATAACGTATAACGTATAACGTACAACGTATCACGTATAACGTATATCCTATATCGCTTAACGTATATCCTATAACGCATAACGTATATCCTATATCGCATAACGTATATCCTATAACGCATAACGTATAGCGTATAACGCATAACGTATACCGTATAACGTATAACGTCAAACGCATAACGTATACCGTATAACGTATAACGTCAAACGTATAACGTATAACGTATAACGTATATTGTATAACGCATAACGTAATACGTATACCGTATAACGTATAACGTCAAACGCATAACGTATAACGTATAACGTATAACGCACAACGTATAACGTATAACGTAAAACGTGTAACGTATAACGTATATCCTATAACGCATAACGTATAGCGTATAACGCATAACGAATAACGTATAACGTATAACGTATAACGTATAACGTATAACGTATAACGTATAACGTTTAACGTATAACGTATAACGTATAACGTATAACGTACAACGTATCACGTATAACGTATATCCTATATCGCTTAACGTATATCCTATAACGCATAACGTATATCCTATATCGCATAACGTATATCCTATATCGCATAACGTATATCCTATAACGCATAACGTATAGCGTATAACGCATAACGTATACCGTATAACGTATAACGTATAACGCACAACGTATAACGTATAACGTATAACGTGTAACGTATAACGTATATCCTATAACGCATAACGTATAGCGTATAACGCATAACGAATAACGTATAACGTATAACGTATAACGTATAACGTATAACGTATAACGTACAACGTATAACGTATAACGTATAACGTATAACGCATAACGTATAACGCATAACCTACAACGTATAACGTATAGCGTATAACGTATAACGTATAACGTATAACGTATAACGTATAACGTATAACGTATAACGTATAACGTATAACGTATAACGAATGACGTATAACGTATAACGTATAACGTATAACGTATAATGTATAACGTATAACGTATAACGTATAACGTAAAGCGTATAACGTATAACGTATAACGTATAACGTATAACGTATAACGTATAACGTATAACGTATAACGTATATCGTATAACGTATAACGTATAACGTATAGCGTTTAACGTATAACGTATAACGTTTATCGTATAACGTATAACGTATAACGTATAACGTATAACGTATAACGTATAACGAATAACGTATAACGTATAACGTATAACGTATAACGTACAACGTATAACGTATAACGTATAACGTATAACGCATAACGTATAACGCATAACGTACAACGTATAACGTATATCGTATAACGTATAACGTATAACGTATAACGTATAACGTATAACGTTTAACGTATAACGTATAACGTATAACGTATAACGTATAACGCACAACGTATAACGTATAACGTATAACGTGTAACGTATAACGTATATCCTATAACGCATAACGTATAGCGTATAACGCATAACGAATAACGTATAACGTATAACGCATAACGTATAACGTACAACGTATAACGTATAACGTATAACGTATAACGTATAACGAATAACGTATAACGTATAACGTATAACGTATAACGTACAACGTATAACGTAAGACCTATGACGCATAACGTATAACGTATAACGCATAACGTACAACGTATAACGTATAACGTATAACGTACAACGTATAACGTATAACGTATAACGTATAACGTATAACGTATAACGTATAACGTATAACGTATAACGTATAACGTATAACGTATAACGTATAACGTATAACGTATAACGTATAACGTATAACGTATAACGTATAACGTATAACGTATAACGTATAACGTATAACGTATAACGTATAACGTATAACGTATAACGTATAACGTATAACGTATAACGTATAACGTATAACGTATCACGTATAACGTATAACGTACAACGTATAACGTACAACGTATCACGTATAACGTATAACGTATAACGTATAACGTATAACGTATAACGAATAACGTACAACGTATCACGTATAACGTATAACGTATATCGTATAACGTATAACGTATAACGAATAACGTATAACGTATAACGTATAACGTATAACGTACAACGTATAACGTATAACGTATTACGTATAACGTATAACGTATAACGTATAACGTATAACGTATAACGTATAACGTATAACGTATAACGTACAACGTATCACGTATAACGTATATCCTATAACGCATAACGTATAACGTATAACGTATAACGTATAACGTATAGCGTACAACGTATAACGTATAAAATGTAACGTCTAACGTTTAACGTATAACGCATAACGGATAACGTATAACGAATAACGTATAACGTATAACGTATAACGTATAACGTATAACGTACAACGTATAACGTATAACGTATAACGTATAACGTATAACGTATAACGTATAACGTATAACGTATAACGTATAACGTATAACGTATAACGTATAACGTATAACGTATAACGTATAACGTATAACGTATAACGTATAACGTATAACGTATAACGTATAACGTATAACGTATAACGTATAACGTATAACGTATAACGTATAACGTATAACGTATAACGTATAACGTATAACGTATAACGTATAACGTATAACGTATAACGTATAACGTATAACGTATAACGTATAACGTATAACGTATAACGTATAACGTATAACGTATAACGTATAACGTATAACGTATAACGTATAACGTATAACGTATAACGTATAACGTATAACGTATAACGTATAACGTATAACGTATAACGTATAACGTATAACGTATAACGTATAACGTATAACGTATAACGTATAACGTATAACGTATAACGTATAACGTATAACGTATAACGTATAACGTATAACGTATAACGTATAACGTATAACGTATAACGTATAACGTATAACGTATAACGTATAACGTATAACGTATAACGTATAACGTATAACGTATAACGTATCACGTACAACGTATAACGTACAACGTATCACGTATAACGTATAACGTATAACGTATAACGTATAACGTATAACGAATAACGTATAACGTATAACGTATAACGTATAACGTATAACGTACAACGTATAACGTATAACGTATTACGTATAACGTATAACGTATAACGTATAACGTATAACGAATAACGTATAAAGTATAACGCATAACGTATAACGCATAACGTATAACGTATAACGTGTAACGTATAACGTATGACGTATCACGTATAAGGTATGACCTATAACGCATAACGTACTATATAACCTATAACGTCTAACGTATAACGTATAACGTATAACGAATAACGTATAACGTATAACGTATAACGTATAACGTACAACGTATAACGTATAACGTATTACGTATAACGTATAACGTATAACGTATAACGTATAACGTATAACGTATAACGTATAACGCATAACGTATAACGCATAACGTATAACGTATAACGTGTAACGTATAACGTATGACGTATCACGTATAAGGTATGACCTATAACGCATAACGTACTATATAACCTATAACGTCTAACGTATAACGTATAACGTATAACGTATAACGTATAACGTATAACGTATAACGTACAACGTATCACGTATAACGTATAACGTATAACGTATAACGTATAACGTATAACGAATAACGTACAACGTATCACGTATAACGTATAACGTATATCGTATAACGTATAACGTATAACGAATAACGTATAACGTATAACGTATAACGTATAACGTACAACGTATAACGTATAACGTATTACGTATAACGTATAACGTATAACGTATAACGTATAACGTATAACGTATAACGTATAACGTATAACGTATAACGTATAACGTATAACGTATAACGTATAACGTATAACGTATAACGTATAACGTATAACGTATAACGTATAACGTATAACGTATAACGTATAACGTATAACGTATAACGTATAACGTATAACGTATAACGTATAACGTATAACGTATAACGTATAACGTATAACGTATAACGTATAACGTATAACGTATAACGAATAACGTATAACGCATAACGTATAACGTATAACGTACAAGGTATAACGTATAACGTATAACGTATAACGTATAACGTGTAACCTATAACGTATAACGTATAACGTATAACGTATAACGTATAACGTACAACGTATCACGTATAACGTATATCCTATAACGCATAACGTATAACGTATAACGTATAACGTATAGCGTACAACGTATAACGTATAACGTATAACGTATAACGTATAACGTATAACGCATAACGTATAACGTATACCGTATAACGTATAACGTCAAACGTATAACGTACAACGTATAACGTGTAACGTATAACGCATAACGTATAACGTACAACGTATAACGTATAACGTATAACGTATAACGTATAACGAATAACGTATAACGTATAACGTATAACGTATAACGTACAACGTATAACGTAAGACCTATGACGCATAACGTATAACGTATAACGCATAACGTACAACGTATAACGTATAACGTATAACGTATAACGTATAACGTATAACGTATAACGTATAACGTATAACGTATAACGTATAACGTATAACGTATAACGTATAACGTATAACGTATAACGTATAACGTATAACGTATAACGTATAACGTATAACGTATAACGTATAACGTATAACGTATAACGTATAACGTATAACGTATAACGTATAACGTATAACGTATAACGTATAACGTATAACGTATAACGTATAACGTATAACGTATAACGTATAACGTATAACGTATAACGTATAACGTATAACGTATAACGTATAACGTATAACGTATAACGTATAACGTATAACGTATAACGTATAACGTATAACGTATAACGTATAACGTATAACGTATAACGTATCACGTATAACGTATAACGTACAACGTATAACGTACAACGTATCACGTATAACGTATAACGTATAACGTATAACGTATAACGTATAACGAATAACGTACAACGTATCACGTATAACGTATAACGTATATCGTATAACGTATAACGTATAACGAATAACGTATAACGTATAACGTATAACGTATAACGTACAACGTATAACGTATAACGTATTACGTATAACGTATAACGTATAACGTATAACGTATAACGTATAACGTATAACGTATAACGTATAACGTACAACGTATCACGTATAACGTATATCCTATAACGCATAACGTATAACGTATAACGTATAACGTATAACGTATAGCGTACAACGTATAACGTATAAAATGTAACGTCTAACGTTTAACGTATAACGCATAACGGATAACGTATAACGTATAACGTATAACGTATAACGTATAACGTATAACGTATCACGTATAACGTATAACGTACAACGTATAACGTACAACGTATCACGTATAACGTATAACGTATAACGTATAACGTATAACGTATAACGAATAACGTACAACGTATCACGTATAACGTATAACGTATATCGTATAACGTATAACGTATAACGAATAACGTATAACGTATAACGTATAACGTATAACGTACAACGTATAACGTATAACGTATTACGTATAACGTATAACGTATAACGTATAACGTATAACGTATAACGTATAACGTATAACGTATAACGTACAACGTATCACGTATAACGTATATCCTATAACGCATAACGTATAACGTATAACGTATAACGTATAACGTATAGCGTACAACGTATAACGTATAAAATGTAACGTCTAACGTTTAACGTATAACGCATAACGGATAACGTATAACGAATAACGTATAACGTATAACGTATAACGTATAACGTATAACGTACAACGTATAACGTATAACGTATAACGTATAACGTATAACGTATAACGTATAACGTATAACGTATAACGTATAACGTATAACGTATAACGTATAACGTATAACGTATAACGTATAACGTATAACGTATAACGTATAACGTATAACGTATAACGTATAACGTATAACGTATAACGTATAACGTATAACGTATAACGTATAACGTATAACGTATAACGTATAACGTATAACGTATAACGTATAACGTATAACGTATAACGTATAACGTATAACGTATAACGTATAACGTATAACGTATAACGTATAACGTATAACGTATAACGTATAACGTATAACGTATAACGTATAACGTATAACGTATAACGTATAACGTATAACGTATAACGTATCACGTACAACGTATAACGTACAACGTATCACGTATAACGTATAACGTATAACGTATAACGTATAACGTATAACGAATAACGTATAACGTATAACGTATAACGTATAACGTATAACGTACAACGTATAACGTATAACGTATTACGTATAACGTATAACGTATAACGTATAACGAATAACGTATAAAGTATAACGCATAACGTATAACGCATAACGTATAACGTATAACGTGTAACGTATAACGTATGACGTATCACGTATAAGGTATGACCTATAACGCATAACGTACTATATAACCTATAACGTCTAACGTATAACGTATAACGTATAACGAATAACGTATAACGTATAACGTATAACGTATAACGTACAACGTATAACGTATAACGTATTACGTATAACGTATAACGTATAACGTATAACGTATAACGTATAACGTATAACGTATAACGCATAACGTATAACGCATAACGTATAACGTATAACGTGTAACGTATAACGTATGACGTATCACGTATAAGGTATGACCTATAACGCATAACGTACTATATAACCTATAACGTCTAACGTATAACGTATAACGTATAACGTATAACGTATAACGTATAACGTATAACGTATAACGTATAACGTATAACGTATAACGTATAACGTATAACGTATAACGTATAACGTATAACGTATAACGTATAACGTATAACGTATAACGTATAACGTATAACGTGTAACGTGTAACGTATATCCTATAACGCATAACGTATAGCGTATAACGTATAACGTATAACGTATAACGTATAACGTATAACGTATAACGTATAACGTATAACGTATAACGTATAACGTATAACGTATAACGTATAACGTATAACGAATACCGTAAAACGTAAAACGTATTACATATTACGCATAACGAGTAACGTATAACGTATAACGTATAACGTATAACGTATAACGTATAACGTATAACGAATAACGTATACCGTATAACGTATAACGTATAACGTATAACGTATGCCGTATAACGTATAACGTATAACGTAAAACGTATAACGTATAACGTATAACGTATAACGTATAACGTATAACGTATAACGTAGAACGTATCACGTATAACGTATATCCTATAACGCATAACGTATAACGTATAACGTATAACGTATACCGTATTACGCATAACCTATAACGTCTAACGTATAACGTATAAAGTATAACGTATAACGTATAACGTGTAACGTGTAACGTATATCCTATAACGCATAACGTATAGCGTATAACGCATAACGTATAACGTATAACGTATAACGTATAACGTATCACGTATAACGTATAACGTATGACGTATAACGTATAAGGTATGACCTATAACGCATAACGTATAGCGTATAACGCATAACGCATAACGTATAACGTATAACGTATACCGTATTACGCATAACCTATAACGTCTAACGTATAGCGTATAATGTATATCGTATAACGTATACCGTATTACGCATAACCTATAACGTCTAACGTATAACGTATAATGTATATCGTATAACGTATAACGTATAACGTATAACGTATAACGTATACCGTATAACGTATAACGTCAAACGTATAACGTATAACGTATAACGTACAACGTATAACGCATAACGTATAACGTACAACGTATAACGTATAACGTATAACGTATAACGTATAACGTATAACGTATAACGCATAACGTATAACGTATACCGTATAACGTATAACGTCAAACGTATAACGTATAACGTATAACGTATAACGTATAACGCATAACGTATAACGTACAACGTATAACGTATAACGTATAACGTATAACGTATAACGTATACGTATAACGAATAACGTATAACGTATAACGTATAACGTATAACGTATAACGTACAACGTATAACGTATGACCTATGACGCATAACGTATAACGTATAACGCATAACGTACAACGTATAACGTACAACGTATAACGTATAACGTATAACGTATAACGTATAACGCATAACGTATAACGTATAACGTATAACGCATAACGTATAACGTATAACGTGTAACGTATAACGTATGACGTATCACGTATAACGTATAACGTATAACGTATAACGTACAACGTATAACGTATAACGTATAACGTATAACGTATAACGAATAACGTATAACGTATAACGTATAACGTATAACGTACAACGTATAACGTAAGACCTATGACGCATAACGTATAACGTATAACGCATAACGTACAACGTATAACGAATAACGTATAAAGTATAACGCATAACGTATAACGCATAACGTATAACGTATAACGTGTAACGTATAACGTATGACGTATCACGTATAAGGTATGACCTATAACGCATAACGTACTATATAACCTATAACGTCTAACGTATAACGTATAACGTATAACGAATAACGTATAACGTATAACGTATAACGTATAACGTACAACGTATAACGTATAACGTATTACGTATAACGTATAACGTATAACGTATAACGTATAACGTATAACGTATAACGTATAACGCATAACGTATAACGCATAACGTATAACGTATAACGTGTAACGTATAACGTATGACGTATCACGTATAAGGTATGACCTATAACGCATAACGTACTATATAACCTATAACGTCTAACGTATAACGTATAACGTATAACGTATAACGTATAACGTATAACGTATAACGTATAACGTATAACGTATAACGTATAACGTATAACGTATAACGTATAACGTATAACGTATAACGTATAACGTATAACGTATAACGTATAACGTATAACGTATAACGTGTAACGTGTAACGTATATCCTATAACGCATAACGTATAGCGTATAACGTATAACGTATAACGTATAACGTATAACGTATAACGTATAACGTATAACGTATAACGTATAACGTATAACGTATAACGTATAACGTATAACGTATAACGAATACCGTAAAACGTAAAACGTATTACATATTACGCATAACGAGTAACGTATAACGTATAACGTATAACGTATAACGTATAACGTATAACGTATAACGAATAACGTATACCGTATAACGTATAACGTATAACGTATAACGTATGCCGTATAACGTATAACGTATAACGTAAAACGTATAACGTATAACGTATAACGTATAACGTATAACGTATAACGTATAACGTAGAACGTATCACGTATAACGTATATCCTATAACGCATAACGTATAACGTATAACGTATAACGTATACCGTATTACGCATAACCTATAACGTCTAACGTATAACGTATAAAGTATAACGTATAACGTATAACGTGTAACGTGTAACGTATATCCTATAACGCATAACGTATAGCGTATAACGCATAACGTATAACGTATAACGTATAACGTATAACGTATCACGTATAACGTATAACGTATGACGTATAACGTATAAGGTATGACCTATAACGCATAACGTATAGCGTATAACGCATAACGCATAACGTATAACGTATAACGTATACCGTATTACGCATAACCTATAACGTCTAACGTATAGCGTATAATGTATATCGTATAACGTATACCGTATTACGCATAACCTATAACGTCTAACGTATAACGTATAATGTATATCGTATAACGTATAACGTATAACGTATAACGTATAACGTATACCGTATAACGTATAACGTCAAACGTATAACGTATAACGTATAACGTACAACGTATAACGCATAACGTATAACGTACAACGTATAACGTATAACGTATAACGTATAACGTATAACGTATAACGTATAACGCATAACGTATAACGTATACCGTATAACGTATAACGTCAAACGTATAACGTATAACGTATAACGTATAACGTATAACGCATAACGTATAACGTACAACGTATAACGTATAACGTATAACGTATAACGTATAACGTATACGTATAACGAATAACGTATAACGTATAACGTATAACGTATAACGTATAACGTACAACGTATAACGTATGACCTATGACGCATAACGTATAACGTATAACGCATAACGTACAACGTATAACGTACAACGTATAACGTATAACGTATAACGTATAACGCATAACGTATAACGTATAACGTATAACGCATAACGTATAACGTATAACGTGTAACGTATAACGTATGACGTATCACGTATAAGGTATGACCTATAACGCATAACGTACTATATAACCTATAACGTCTAACGTATAACGTATAACGTATAACGTATAACGTATAACGTATAACGTATAACGTATAACGTATAACGTATAACGTATAACGTATAACGTATAACGTATAACGTATAACGTATAACGTATAACGTATAACGTATAACGTATAACGTATAGCGTATAACGTTTAACGTATAACGTATAACGTATAACGTATAACGTATAACGTACAACGTATCACGTATAACGTATATCCTATAACGTATAACGTATAACGTATAACGTATAACGTATAACGTATAACGTATAACGTATAACGTATAACGTATAACGTATAACGTATAACGTATAACGTATAACGTATAACGTATAACGTATAACGTATAACGTATAACGTATAACGCATAACGTATAACGTATACCGTATAACGTATAACGTCAAACGTATAACGTATAACGTATAACGTATAACGTATAACGCATAACGTATAACGTACAACGTATAACGTATAACGTATAACGTATAACGTATAACGTATAACGAATAACGTATAACGTATAACGTATAACGTATAACGTACAACGTATAACGTATGACCTATGACGCATAACGTATAACGTATAACGCATAACGTACAACGTATAACGTACAACGTATAACGTATAACGTATAACGTATAACGTATAACGTATAACGTATAACGTATAACGTATAACGTATAACGTATAACGTATAACGTATAACGTATAACGTATAACGTATAACGTATAACGTATAACGTATAACGTATAACGTATAACGTATAACGAATAACGAATAACGTATAACGTATAACGTATAACGTATAACGTACAACGTATAACGTATAACGTATTACGTATAACGTATAACGTATAACGTATAACGTATAACGTATAACGTATAACGTATAACGTATAACGCATAATGTATAACGCATAACGTATAACGTATAACGCATAACGTACAACGTATAACGTACAGCGTATAACGTATAACGTATAACGTATAACGTATAACGTATAACGTATAACGTATAACGTATAACGTATAACGTGTAACGTGTAACGTATATCCTATAACGCATAACGTATAGCGTATAACGCATAACGTATAACGTATAACGTATAACGTATAACGTATAACGTATAACGTATAACGTATAACGTATACCGTATTACGCATAACCTATAACGTCTAACGTATAACGTATAAAGTATAACGTATAACGTATAACGTGTAACGTGTAACGTATATCCTATAACGCATAACGTATAGCGTATAACGCATAACGTATAACGTATAACGTATAACGTATAACGTATAACGTATCACGTATAACGTATAACGTATGACGTATAACGTATAAGGTATGACCTATAACGCATAACGTATAGCGTATAACGCATAACGCATAACGTATAACGTATAACGTATAACGTATAACGTATAACGTATAACGTATAACGTATAACGTATAACGTATAACGAATACCGTAAAACGTAAAACGTATTACATATTACGCATAACGAGTAACGTATAACGTATAACGTATAACGTATACCGTATTACGCATAACCTATAACGTCTAACGTATACCGTATAAAGTATAACGTATAACGTATAACGTGTAACGTGTAACGTATATCCTATAACGCATAACGTATAGCGTATAACGCATAACGTATAACGTATAACGTATAACGCATAACGTATAGCGTATAACGCATAACGTATAACGTATAACGTATAACGTATAACGTATCACGTATAACGTATAACGTATGACGTATAACGTATAAGGTATGACCTATAACGCATAACGTATAGCGTATAACGCATAACGCATAACGTATAACGTATAACGTATACCGTATTACGCATAACCTATAACGTCTAACGTATAACGTATAATGTATATCGTATAACGTATACCGTATTACGCATAACCTATAACGTCTAACGTATAACGTATAATGTATATCGTATAACGTATAACGTATAACGTATAACGTATAACGTATAACGTATAACGTATAACGTATAACGTATATCGTATAACGTATAACGTATAACGTATAACGTATAACGTATAACGTATAACGTATAACGCATAGCGTATAACGTATAACGTATTACATATTACATATGACGTATAACGTACAACGTATAACGTATAACCTATAACGTCTAACGTATAACGTATAACGTATAACGTATAACGTATAACGTATAACGTATAACGTATAACGTATAACGTATTACGTTTAACCTGTAACGTCCAACGTATAACGTATAACGTATAACGTATTACATATTACATATAACGTATACCGTACAACGTATAACGTATAACATATAACGTCTAACGTTTAACGCATAACGTACAACGTATAACGTATAACGTATAACGTATAACGTATAACGTATAACGTACAACGTATAACGTATAACGTACAACGTATCACGTATAACGTATATCCTATAACGCATAACGTATATCCTATAACGCATAACGTATAGCGTATAACGCATAACGTATACCGTATAACGTATAACGTCAAACGTACAACGTATAACGTATAACATATAACGTCTAACGTTTAACGTCAAACGTATAACGTATAACGTATAACGTATAACGTATAACGTATAACGTATAACGTATAACGTATAACGCATAACGTATAACGTATACCGTGTAACGTATAACGTCAAACGTATAATGTATAACGTATAACGTATAACGTATAACGTATAACGCATAACGTATAACGTATAACGTATAACGCATAACGTATAACGTATAACGAATAACGTATAACGTATAACGTATAACGTATAACGTATAACGTATAACGTATAACGTATAACGTAAAACGTATAACGTATAACGTATAACGTATAACGTATAACGCATAACGCATAACGTATAACGCATAACGTATAACGTATAACGTGTAACGTATAACGTATGACGTATCACGTATAAGGTATGACCTATAACGCATAACGTATAACGTATAACGTATAACGTATAACGTATAACGTATAACGTATAACGTATAACGTATAACGTATAACGTATAACGTATAACGTATAACGTATAACGTATAACGTATAACGCATAACGTATAACGCATAACGTATAACGTATAACGTGTAACGTATA
The DNA here is from genome assembly GCF_051014685.1 of Ptiloglossa arizonensis. NCBI lineage: Eukaryota > Metazoa > Arthropoda > Insecta > Hymenoptera > Colletidae > Ptiloglossa > Ptiloglossa arizonensis. Next base: position 1,453,872 of record NW_027478450.1, on the reverse strand, counting down.
ACGTATGACGTATCACGTATAAGGTATGACCTATAACGCATAACGTACTATATAACCTATAACGTCTAACGTATAACGTATAACGTATAACGTATAACGTATAACGTATAACGTATAACGTATAACGTATAACGTATAACGTATAACGTATAACGTATAACGTATAACGTATAACGCATAACGCATAACGTATAACGCATAACGTATAACGTATAACGTGTAACGTATAACGTATGACGTATCACGTATAAGGTATGACCTATAACGCATAACGTATAACGTATAACGTATAACGTATAACGTATAACGTATAACGTATAACGTATAACGTATAACGTATAACGTATAACGTATAACGTATAACGTATAACGTATAACGTATAACGTATAACGTATAACGTATAACGTATAACGTATAACGTATAACGTATAACGTATAACGTATAACGTATAACGTATAACGTATAACGTATAACGTATAACGTATAACGTATAACGTATAACGTATAACGTATAACGTATAACGTATAACGTATAACGTATAACGAATCACGTATAACGTATAACGTATAACGTATAACGTACAACGTATAACGTATAACGTATTACGTATAACGTATAACGTATAACGTATAACGTATAACGTATAACGTATAACGTATAACGCATAACGTATAACGCATAACGTATAACGTATAACGTGTAACGTATAACGTATGACGTATCACGTATAAGGTATGACCTATAACGCATAACGTACTATATAACCTATAACGTATAACGTATAACGTATAACGTATAACGTATAACGTATAACGTATAACGTATAACGTATAACGTATAACGTATAACGTATAACGTATAACGTATAACGTATAACGTATAACGTATAACGTATAACGTATAACGTATAACGTATAACGTATAACGTATAGCGTATAACGTTTAACGTGTAACGTATAACGTATAACGTATAACGTATAACGTATAACGTACAACGTATCACGTATAACGTATATCCTATAACGCATAACGTATAACGTATAACGTATAACGTATAGCGTACAACGTATAACGTATAAAATGTAACGTCTAACGTTTAACGTATAACGCATAACGGATAACGTATAACGAATAACGTATAACGTATAACGTATAACGTATAACGTACAACGTATAACGTATAACGTATAACGTATAACGTATAACGTATAACGTATAACGTATAACGCATAACGTATAACGCATAACGTATAACGTATAACGTGTAACGTATAACGTATGACGTATCACGTATAAGGTATGACCTATAACGCATAACGTACTATATAACCTATAACGTCAAACGTATAACGTATAACGTATAACGTACAACGTATAACGCATAACGTATAACGTACAACGTATAACGTATAACGTATAACGTATAACGTATAACGTATAACGTATAACGCATAACGTATAACGTATACCGTATAACGTATAACGTCAAACGTATAACGTATAACGTATAACGTATAACGTATAACGCATAACGTATAACGTACAACGTATAACGTATAACGTATAACGTATAACGTATAACGAATAACGTATAACGTATAACGTATAACGTATAACGTACAACGTATAACGTATGACCTATGACGCATAACGTATAACGTATAACGCATATCGTACAACGTATAACGTACAACGTATAACGTATAACGTATAACGTATAACGTATAACATGTAACGTATAACGTATAACGTATAACGTATAACGTATAACGTGTAACGTGTAACGTATATCCTATAACGCATAACGTATAGCGTATAACGCATAACGTATAACGTATAACGTATAACTTATAACGTATAACGTATAACGTATAACGTATAACGTATAACGAATAACGTATACCGTATAACGTATAACGTATAACGTATAACGTATGACGTATAACGTATAACGTATAACGTAAAACGTATAACGTATAACGTATAACGTATAACGTATAACGTATAACGTATAACGTAGAACGTATCACGTATAACGTATATCCTATAACGCATAACGTATAACGTATAACGTATAACGTATAACGTATACCGTATTACGCATAACCTATAACGTCTAACGTATAGCGTATAAAGTATAACGTATAACGTATAACGTGTAACGTGTAACGTATATCCTATAACGCATAACGTGTAGCGTATAACGCATAACGTATAACGTATAACGTATAACGTATAACGTATAACGTATCACGTATAACGTATAACGTATGACGTATAACGTATAAGGTATGACCTATAACGCATAACGTATAGCGTATAACGCATAACGCATAACGTATAACGTATAACGTATACCGTATTACGCATAACCTATAACGTCTAACGTATAACGTATAATGTATATCGTATAACGTATACCGTATTACGCATAACGTATAACGTATAACGTATAACGTATAACGTATAACGCATAGCGTATAACGTATAACGTATTACATATTACATATAACGTATAACGTACAACGTATAACGTATAACCTATAACGTCTAACGTATAACGTATAACGTATAACGTATAACGTATAACGTATAACGTATAACGTATAACGTATAACGTATAACGTATAACGTATAACGTATAACGTATAACGTATAACGTATTACGTTTAACCTGTAACGTCCAACGTATAACGTATAACGTATAACGTATTACATATTACATATAACGTATACCGTACAACGTATAACGTATAACATATAACGTCTAACGTTTAACGCATAGCGTACAACGTATAACGTATAACGTATAACGTATAACGTATAACGTATAACGTATAACGTATAACGTACAACGTATAACGTATAACGTACAACGTATCACGTATAACGTATATCCTATAACGCATAACGTATATCCTATAACGCATAACGTATAGCGTATAACGCATAACGTATACCGTATAACGTATAACGTCAAACGTACAACGTATAACGTATAACATATAACGTCTAACGTTTAACGTCAAACGTATAACGTATAACGTATAACGTATAACGTATAACGTATAACGTATAACGTATAATGCATAACGTATAACGTATACCGTGTAACGTATAACGTCAAACGTATAATGTATAACGTATAACGTATAACGTATAACGCATAACGTATAACGTATAACGTATAACGCATAACGTATAACGTATAACGAATAACGTATAACGTATAACGTATAACGTATAACGTATAACGTATAACGTATAACGTATAACGTATAACGTAAAACGTATAACGTATAACGTATAACGTATAACGTATAACGTATAACGCATAACGTATAACGCATAACGTATAACGTATAACGTGTAACGTATAACGTATGACGTATCACGTATAAGGTATGACCTATAACGCATAACGTATAACGTATAACGTAGAACGTATAACGTATAACGTATAACGTATAACGTATAACGCATAACGTATAACGTATACCGTATAACGTATAACGTCAAACGTATAACGTATAACGTATAACGTACAACGTATAACGCATAACGTATAACGTATAACGAATAACGTATAACGTATAACGTATAACGTATAACGTACAACGTATAACGTATGACCTATGACGCATAACGTATAACGTATAACGCATATCGTACAACGTATAACGTACAACGTATAACGTATAACGTATAACGTATAACGTATAACGTATAACGTATAACGTATAACGTATAACGTATAACGTATAACGTGTAACGTGTAACGTATATCCTATAACGCATAAGGTATAGCGTATAACGCATAACGTATAACGTATAACGTATAACGTATAACGTATAACGTATAACGTATAACGTATAACGTATAACGTATAACGTATAACGTATAACGTATAACGTATAACGAATACCGTAAAACGTAAAACGTATTACATATTACGCATAACGAGTAACGTATAACGTATAACGTATAACGTATAACGTATAACGTATAACGTATAACGTATAACGAATAACGTATACCGTATAACGTATAACGTATAACGTATAACGTATGACGTATAACGTATAACGTATAACGTAAAACGTATAACGTATAACGTATAACGTATAACGTATAACGTATAACGTATAACGTAGAACGTATCACGTATAACGTATATCCTATAACGCATAACGTATAACGTATAACGTATAACGTATAACGTATACCGTATTACGCATAACCTATAACGTCTAACGTATACCGTATAAAGTATAACGTATAACGTATAACGTGTAACGCGTAACGTATATCCTACAACGCATAACGTATAGCGTATAACGCATAACGTATAACGTATAACGTATAACGTATAACGTATCACGTATAACGTATAACGTATGACGTATAACGTATAAGGTATGACCTATAACGCATAACGTATAGCGTATAACGCATAACGCATAACGTATAACGTATAACGTATACCGTATTACGCATAACCTATAACGTCTAACGTATAACGTATAATGTATATCGTATAACGTATACCGTATTACGCATAACCTATAACGTCTAACGTATAACGTATAATGTATATCGTATAACGTATAACGTATAACGTATAACGTATAACGTATAACGTATAACGTATAACGTATAACGTATAACGTATATCGTATAACGTATAACGTATAACGTATAACGTATAACGTATAACGTATAACGTATAACGCATAGCGTATAACGTATAACGTATTACATATTACATATGACGTATAACGTACAACGTATAACGTATAACCTATAACGTCTAACGTATAACGTATAACGTATAACGTATAACGTATAACGTATAACGTATAACGTATAACGTATAACGTATAACGTATAACGTATAACGTATAACGTATAACGTATAACGTATTACGTTTAACCTGTAACGTCCAACGTATAACGTATAACGTATAACGTATTACATATTACATATAACGTATACCGTACAACGTATAACGTATAACATATAACGTCTAACGTTTAACGCATAGCGTACAACGTATAACGTATAACGTATAACGTATAACGTATAACGTATAACGTATAACGTACAACGTATAACGTATAACGTACAACGTATCACGTATAACGTATATCCTATAACGCATAACGTATATCCTATAACGCATAACGTATAGCGTATAACGCATAACGTATACCGTATAACGTATAACGTCAAACGTACAACGTATAACGTATAACATATAACGTCTAACGTTTAACGTCAAACGTATAACGTATAACGTATAACATATAACGTATAACGTATAACGTATAACGTATAACGTATAACGCATAACGTATAACGTATACCGTGTAACGTATAACGTCAAACGTATAATGTATAACGTATAACGTATAACGTATAACGCATAACGTATAACGTATAACGTATAACGCATAACGTATAACGTATAACGAATAACGTATAACGTATAACGTATAACGTATAACGTATTACGTTTAACCTGTAACGTCCAACGTATAACGTATAACGTATAACGTATAACGTATTACATATTACATATAACGTATACCGTACAACGTATAACGTATAACATATAACGTCTAACGTTTAACGCATAGCGTACAACGTATAACGTATAACGTATAACGTATAACGTATAACGTACAACGTATCACGTATAACGTATATCCTATAACGCATAACGTATATCCTATAACGCATAACGTATAGCGTATAACGCATAACGTATACCGTATAACGTATAACGTCAAACGTACAACGTATAACGTATAACATATAACGTCTAACGTTTAACGTCAAACGTATAACGTATAACGTATAACATATAACGTATAACGTATAACGTATAACGAATAACGTATAACGTATAACGTATAACGTATATCCTATAACGCATAACGTATAGCGTATAACGCATAACGTATAACGTATAACGTATAACGTATAACGTATAACGTATCACGTATAACGTATAACGTATGACGTATAACGTATAAGGTATGACCTATAACGCATAACGTATAGCGTATAACGCATAACGCATAACGTATAACGTATAACGCATAACGTATAACGTATACCGTATAACGTATAACGTCAAACGTATAACGTATAACGTATAACGTATAACGCATAACGTATAACGTATAACGTATAACGTATAACGTATAACATATAACGTATAACGTATAACGTATAACGTATAACGTATAACGTATAACGTATAACGTGTAACGTGTAACGTATATCCTATAACGCATAACGTATAGCGTATAACGCATAACGTATAACGTATAACGTATAACGTATAACGTATAACGTATAACGTATAACGTATAACGTATAACGTATAACGTATAACGTATAACGTATAACGAATACCGTAAAACGTAAAACGTATTACATATTACGCATAACGAGTAACGTATAACGTATAACGTATAACGTATAACGTATAACGTATAACGTATAACGAATAACGTATACCGTATAACGTATAACGTATAACGTATAACGTATGACGTATAACGTATAACGTATAACGTAAAACGTATAACGTATAACGTATAACGTATAACGTATAACGTATAACGTAGAACGTATCACGTATAACGTATATCCTATAACGCATAACGTATAACGTATAACGTATAACGTATAACGTATACCGTATTACGCATAACCTATAACGTCTAACGTATACCGTATAAAGTATAACGTATAACGTATAACGTGTAACGTGTAACGTATATCCTATAACGCATAACGTATAGCGTATAACGCATAACGTATAACGTATAACGTATAACGTATAACGTATAACGTATTACGTATAACGTATAACGTATAACGTATAACGTATAACGTATAACGTATAACGTATAACGCATAACGTATAACGCATAACGTATAACGTATAACGTGTAACGTATAACGTATGACGTATCACGTATAAGGTATGACCTATAACGCATAACGTACTATATAACCTATAACGTCTAACGTATAACGTATAACGTATAACGTATAACGTATAACGTATAACGTATAACGTATAACGTAAAACGTATAACGTATAACGTATAACGTATAACGTATAACGTATAACGTATAACGTATAGCGTATAACGTATAACGTATAACGTATAACGTATAACGCATAACGTATAACGCATAACGTATAACGTATAACGTGTAACGTATAACGTATGACGTATCACGTATAAGGTATGACCTATAACGCATAACGTATAACGTATAACGTATAACGTATAACGTATAACGTATAACGTATAACGTATAACGTATAACGTATAACGTATAACGTATAACGTATAACGTATAACGTATAACGTATAACGTATAACGTATAACGTATAACGTATAACGTATAACGTATATCGTATAACGTATAACGTATAACGTATAACGTATAACGTATAACGTATAACGTATAACGTATAACGTATAACGTATAACGTATAACGTATAACGTATAACGTATATCGTATAACGTATAACGTATAACGTATAACGTATAACGTATAACGTATAACGTATAACGCATAGCGTATAACGTATAACGTATTACATATTACATATAACGTATAACGTACAACGTATAACGTATAACCTATAACGTCTAACGTATAACGTATAACGTATAACGTATAACGTATAACGTATAACGTATAACGTATAACGTATAACGTATAACGTATAACGTATAACGTATAACGTATAACGTATAACGTATTACGTTTAACCTGTAACGTCCAACGTATAACGTATAACGTATAACGTATTACATATTACATATAACGTATACCGTACAACGTATGACGTATAACATATAACGTCTAACGTTTAACGCATAGCGTACAACGTATAACGTATAACGTATAACGTATAACGTATAACGTATAACGTACAACGTATAACGTATAACGTACAACGTATCACGTATAACGTATATCCTATAACGCATAACGTATATCCTATAACGCATAACGTATAGCGTATAACGCATAACGTATACCGTATAACGTATAACGTCAAACGTACAACGTATAACGTATAACATATAACGTCTAACGTTTAACGTCAAACGTATAACGTATAACGTATAACGTATAACGTATAACGTATAACGTATAACGTATAACGCATAACGTATAACGTATACCGTGTAACGTATAACGTCAAACGTATAATGTATAACGTATAACGTATAACGTATAACGTATAACGTATAACGTATAACGCATAACGTATAACGTATAACGAATAACGTATAACGTATAACGTATAACGTATAACGTATAACGTATAACGTAAAACGTATAACGTATAACGTATAACGTATAACGTATAACGTATAACGCATAACGTATAACGTACAACGTATAACGTATAACGTATAACGTATAACGTATAACGTACAACGTATAACGTATAACGTATATCGTATAACGTATAACGTATAACGTATAACGTATAACGTATAACGTATAACGTATAACGTATAACGTATAACGTATAACGTATAACGTATAACGTATAACGTATAACGAATAACGTATAACGTATAACGTATAACGTATAACGTACAAGGTATAACGTATAACGTATAACGTATAACGTATAACGTGTAACGTATAACGTGTAACGTATAACGTATAACGTATAACGTATAACGTACAACGTATCACGTATAACGTATATCCTATAACGCATAACGTATAACGTATAACGTATAACGTATAGCGTACAACGTATGACGTATAAAATGTAACGTCTAACGTTTAACGTATAACGTACAACGTATAACGTATAACGCATAACGTATAACGTATAACGTATAACGTATAACGTATAACGTATAACGTATAACGTATAACGTATAACATATAACGTATAACGTATAACGTATTACATATTACATATAACGTATAACGTACAACGTATAACGTATAACGTATAACGTATAACGTAGAACGTAAAACGTATAACGTATAACGTATAACGTATAACGTATAACGTATAACGTATAACGTATAACGTATAACGTACAACGTATAACGTATAACGTATATCGTATAACGTATAACGTATAACGTATAACGTTTAACGTATAACGTATAACGTATAACGTATAACGTATAACGTATAACGTATAACGTATAACGTATAACGTGTAACGTGTAACGTATATCCTATAACGCATAAGGTATAGCGTATAACGCATAACGTATAACGTATAACGTATAACGTATAACGTATAACGTATAACGTATAACGTATAACGTATAACGTATAACGTATAACGTATAACGTATAACGTATAACGAATACCGTAAAACGTAAAACGTATTACATATTACGCATAACGAGTAACGTATAACGTATAACGTATAACGTATAACGTATAACGTATAACGTATAACGTATAACGAATAACGTATACCGTATAACGTATAACGTATAACGTATAACGTATGACGTATAACGTATAACGTATAACGTAAAACGTATAACGTATAACGTATAACGTATAACGTATAACGTATAACGTATAACGTAGAACGTATCACGTATAACGTATATCCTATAACGCATAACGTATAACGTATAACGTATAACGTATAACGTATACCGTATTACGCATAACCTATAACGTCTAACGTATACCGTATAAAGTATAACGTATAACGTATAACGTGTAACGTGTAACGTATATCCTACAACGCATAACGTATAGCGTATAACGCATAACGTATAACGTATAACGTATAACGTATAACGTATCACGTATAACGTATAACGTATGACGTATAACGTATAAGGTATGACCTATAACGCATAACGTATAGCGTATAACGCATAACGCATAACGTATAACGTATAACGTATACCGTATTACGCATAACCTATAACGTCTAACGTATAACGTATAATGTATATCGTATAACGTATACCGTATTACGCATAACCTATAACGTCTAACGTATAACGTATAATGTATATCGTATAACGTATAACGTATAACGTATAACGTATAACGTATAACGTATAACGTATAACGTATAACGTATAACGTATATCGTATAACGTATAACGTATAACGTATAACGTATAACGTATAACGTATAACGTATAACGCATAGCGTATAACGTATAACGTATTACATATTACATATGACGTATAACGTACAACGTATAACGTATAACCTATAACGTCTAACGTATAACGTATAACGTATAACGTATAACGTATAACGTATAACGTATAACGTATAACGTATAACGTATAACGTATAACGTATAACGTATAACGTATAACGTATAACGTATTACGTTTAACCTGTAACGTCCAACGTATAACGTATAACGTATAACGTATTACATATTACATATAACGTATACCGTACAACGTATAACGTATAACATATAACGTCTAACGTTTAACGCATAGCGTACAACGTATAACGTATAACGTATAACGTATAACGTATAACGTATAACGTATAACCCACAACGTATAACGTATAACGTACAACGTATCACGTATAACGTATATCCTATAACGCATAACGTATATCCTATAACGCATAACGTATAGCGTATAACGCATAACGTATACCGTATAACGTATAACGTCAAACGTACAACGTATAACGTATAACATATAACGTCTAACGTTTAACGTCAAACGTATAACGTATAACGTATAACATATAACGTATAACGTATAACGTATAACGTATAACGTATAACGCATAACGTATAACGTATACCGTGTAACGTATAACGTCAAACGTATAATGTATAACGTATAACGTATAACGTATAACGCATAACGTATAACGTATAACGTATAACGCATAACGTATAACGTATAACGAATAACGTATAACGTATAACGTATAACGTATAACGTATTACGTTTAACCTGTAACGTCCAACGTATAACGTATAACGTATAACGTATAACGTATTACATATTACATATAACGTATACCGTACAACGTATAACGTATAACATATAACGTCTAACGTTTAACGCATAGCGTACAACGTATAACGTATAACGTATAACGTATAACGTATAACGTACAACGTATCACGTATAACGTATATCCTATAACGCATAACGTATATCCTATAACGCATAACGTATAGCGTATAACGCATAACGTATACCGTATAACGTATAACGTCAAACGTACAACGTATAACGTATAACATATAACGTCTAACGTTTAACGTCAAACGTATAACGTATAACGTATAACATATAACGTATAACGTATAACGTATAACGAATAACGTATAACGTATAACGTATAACGTATATCCTATAACGCATAACGTATAGCGTATAACGCATAACGTATAACGTATAACGTATAACGTATAACGTATAACGTATAACGTATCACGTATAACGTATAACGTATGACGTATAACGTATAAGGTATGACCTATAACGCATAACGTATAGCGTATAACGCATAACGCATAACGTATAACGTATAACGCATAACGTATAACGTATACCGTATAACGTATAACGTCAAACGTATAACGTATAACGTATAACGTATAACGCATAACGTATAACGTATAACGTATAACGTATAACGTATAACATATAACGTATAACGTATAACGTATAACGTATAACGTATAACGTATAACGTATAACGTGTAACGTGTAACGTATATCCTATAACGCATAACGTATAGCGTATAACGCATAACGTATAACGTATAACGTATAACGTATAACGTATAACGTATAACGTATAACGTATAACGTATAACGTATAACGTATAACGTATAACGTATAACGAATACCGTAAAACGTAAAACGTATTACATATTACGCATAACGAGTAACGTATAACGTATAACGTATAACGTATAACGTATAACGTATAACGTATAACGAATAACGTATACCGTATAACGTATAACGTATAACGTATAACGTATGACGTATAACGTATAACGTATAACGTAAAACGTATAACGTATAACGTATAACGTATAACGTATAACGTATAACGTAGAACGTATCACGTATAACGTATATCCTATAACGCATAACGTATAACGTATAACGTATAACGTATAACGTATACCGTATTACGCATAACCTATAACGTCTAACGTATACCGTATAAAGTATAACGTATAACGTATAACGTGTAACGTGTAACGTATATCCTATAACGCATAACGTATAGCGTATAACGCATAACGTATAACGTATAACGTATAACGTATAACGTATAACGTATTACGTATAACGTATAACGTATAACGTATAACGTATAACGTATAACGTATAACGTATAACGCATAACGTATAACGCATAACGTATAACGTATAACGTGTAACGTATAACGTATGACGTATCACGTATAAGGTATGACCTATAACGCATAACGTACTATATAACCTATAACGTCTAACGTATAACGTATAACGTATAACGTATAACGTATAACGTATAACGTATAACGTATAACGTAAAACGTATAACGTATAACGTATAACGTATAACGTATAACGTATAACGTATAACGTATAGCGTATAACGTATAACGTATAACGTATAACGTATAACGCATAACGTATAACGCATAACGTATAACGTATAACGTGTAACGTATAACGTATGACGTATCACGTATAAGGTATGACCTATAACGCATAACGTATAACGTATAACGTATAACGTATAACGTATAACGTATAACGTATAACGTATAACGTATAACGTATAACGTATAACGTATAACGTATAACGTATAACGTATAACGTATAACGTATAACGTATAACGTATAACGTATAACGTATAACGTATATCGTATAACGTATAACGTATAACGTATAACGTATAACGTATAACGTATAACGTATAACGTATAACGTATAACGTATAACGTATAACGTATAACGTATAACGTATATCGTATAACGTATAACGTATAACGTATAACGTATAACGTATAACGTATAACGTATAACGCATAGCGTATAACGTATAACGTATTACATATTACATATAACGTATAACGTACAACGTATAACGTATAACCTATAACGTCTAACGTATAACGTATAACGTATAACGTATAACGTATAACGTATAACGTATAACGTATAACGTATAACGTATAACGTATAACGTATAACGTATAACGTATAACGTATAACGTATTACGTTTAACCTGTAACGTCCAACGTATAACGTATAACGTATAACGTATTACATATTACATATAACGTATACCGTACAACGTATGACGTATAACATATAACGTCTAACGTTTAACGCATAGCGTACAACGTATAACGTATAACGTATAACGTATAACGTATAACGTATAACGTACAACGTATAACGTATAACGTACAACGTATCACGTATAACGTATATCCTATAACGCATAACGTATATCCTATAACGCATAACGTATAGCGTATAACGCATAACGTATACCGTATAACGTATAACGTCAAACGTACAACGTATAACGTATAACATATAACGTCTAACGTTTAACGTCAAACGTATAACGTATAACGTATAACGTATAACGTATAACGTATAACGTATAACGTATAACGCATAACGTATAACGTATACCGTGTAACGTATAACGTCAAACGTATAATGTATAACGTATAACGTATAACGTATAACGTATAACGTATAACGTATAACGCATAACGTATAACGTATAACGAATAACGTATAACGTATAACGTATAACGTATAACGTATAACGTATAACGTAAAACGTATAACGTATAACGTATAACGTATAACGTATAACGTATAACGCATAACGTATAACGTACAACGTATAACGTATAACGTATAACGTATAACGTATAACGTACAACGTATAACGTATAACGTATATCGTATAACGTATAACGTATAACGTATAACGTATAACGTATAACGTATAACGTATAACGTATAACGTATAACGTATAACGTATAACGTATAACGTATAACGTATAACGAATAACGTATAACGTATAACGTATAACGTATAACGTACAAGGTATAACGTATAACGTATAACGTATAACGTATAACGTGTAACGTATAACGTGTAACGTATAACGTATAACGTATAACGTATAACGTACAACGTATCACGTATAACGTATATCCTATAACGCATAACGTATAACGTATAACGTATAACGTATAGCGTACAACGTATGACGTATAAAATGTAACGTCTAACGTTTAACGTATAACGTACAACGTATAACGTATAACGCATAACGTATAACGTATAACGTATAACGTATAACGTATAACGTATAACGTATAACGTATAACGTATAACATATAACGTATAACGTATAACGTATTACATATTACATATAACGTATAACGTACAACGTATAACGTATAACGTATAACGTATAACGTAGAACGTAAAACGTATAACGTATAACGTATAACGTATAACGTATAACGTATAACGTATAACGTATAACGTATAACGTACAACGTATAACGTATAACGTATATCGTATAACGTATAACGTATAACGTATAACGTTTAACGTATAACGTATAACGTATAACGTATAACGTATAACGCATAACGTATAACGTATTACGTATAACGTATAACGAATAACGTATAACGTATAACGTATAACGTATAACGTATAACGTATAACGTATAACGTATAACGTATAACGTATAACGTATAACGCATAACGTATAACGCATAACGTATAACGTATAACGTATAACGTATTACATATTACATATAACCTATAACGTACAACGTATAACGTATAACGTATAACGTATAACTTATAACGTATAACGTATAACGTATAACGTGTAACGTATAACGTATATCGTAAAACGTATTACGTATTACGTGTAACCTATAACGTCTAACGTATAGCGTATAACGTATAACGTATAACGCATAACGTATAACGCATAACGTATAACGTATAACGTGTAACGTATAACGTATAGCGTATAACGTATAACGTATTACATATTACATATAACGTATAACGTACAACGTATAACGTATAACATATAACGTCTAACGTTTAACGTATAACGTATAAGGTATTACATATTACATATAAAGTATAACGTACAACGTATAACGTATAACGTATAACATATAACGTCTAACGTTTAACGTATAACGTACAACGTATAACGTATAACGTATAACGTATAACGTATCACGTATAACGTATAACGTATAACGTATAACGTATAACGTATAACGTATAACGTATAACGTATTACATATTACATATAACGTATAACGTACAACGTATAACGTATAACGTATAACGTATAACGTAGAACGTAAAACGTATAACGTATAACGTATAACGTATAACGTATAACGTATAACGTATAACGTATAACGTATAACGTACAACGTATAACGTATAACGTATATCGTATAACGTATAACGTATAACGTATAACGTTTAACGTATAACGTATAACGTATAACGTATAACGTATAACGCATAACGTATAACGTATTACGTATAACGTATAACGAATAACGTATAACGTATAACGTATAACGTATAACGTATAACGTATAACGTATAACGTATAACGTATAACGTATAACGCATAACGTATAACGCATAACGTATAACGTATAACGTATAACGTATTACATATTACATATAACCTATAACGTACAACGTATAACGTATAACGTATAACGTATAACTTATAACGTATAACGTATAACGTATAACGTGTAACGTATAACGTATATCGTAAAACGTATTACGTATTACGTATAACCTATAACGTCTAACGTATAACGTATAACGTATAACGTATAACGCATAACGTATAACGCATAACGTATAACGTATAACGTGTAACGTATAACGTATAGCGTATAACGTATAACGTATTACATATTACATATAACGTATAACGTACAACGTATAGCGTATAACATATAACGTCTAACGTTTAACGTATAACGTATAACGTATTACATATTACATATAAAGTATAACGTACAACGTATAACGTATAACGTATAACATATAACGTCTAACGTTTAACGTATAACGTACAACGTATAACGTATAACGTATAACGTATAACGTATCACGTATAACGTATAACGTATAACGTATAACGTATAACGTATAACGTATAACGTATAACGTATAACGTATAACGTATAACGTATAACGTATAACGTATAACGTATAACGTATAACGTATAACGTATAACGTATAACGTATAACGTATAACGTATAACGTATAACGTATACCGTATGACGTATAACGTATAACTTATAACGTATAACGTATAACGTATAACGTGTAACGTATAACGTATAACGTAAAACGTATTACGTATTACGTATAACCTATAACGGCTAACGTTTAACGTATAACGTATAACGTATAACGTATAACGTATAACGTATAACGTATAACGTATAACGTATAACGTATAACGTATAACGTATAACGTATAACGTATAACGTATAACGTATAACGTATAACGCATAACGTATAACGCATAACGTATAACGTATAACGTGTGATGTATAACGTATAGCGTATAACGTATAACGTATTACATATTACATATAACGTATAACGTACAACGTATAACGTATAACGTATAACGTATAACGTATAACGTATCACGTATAACGTATAACGTATGACGTATCACGTATAAGGTATGACCTATAACGCATAACGTATAGCGTATAACGTATAACGTATAACGTATAACGTATAACGTATAACGTATAACGTATAACGTATAACGTATAACGTATAACGTATAACGTATAACGTATAACGTATAACGTATAACGTATAACGTATAACGTATAACGTATAACGTATAACGTATAACGTATAACGTATAACGTATAACGTATAACGTATAACGTATAACGTATAACGTATAACGTATAACGTATAACGTATAACGCATAACGTATAACGCATAACGTATAACGTATAACGTGTGATGTATAACGTATAGCGTATAACGTATAACGTATTACATATTACATATAACGTATAACGTACAACGTATAACGTATAACGTATAACGTATAACGTATAACGTATCACGTATAACGTATAACGTATGACGTATCACGTATAAGGTATGACCTATAACGCATAACGTATAGCGTATAACGCATAACGTATAACGTATAACGTATAACGTATAACGTATAACGTATAACGTATAACGTATAACGTATAACGTATACCGTATAACGTATAACGTATAACGTATAACGTATAACGTATAACGTATAACGTATAACGTATCACGTATAACGTATAACGTATGACGTATCACGTATAAGGTATGACCTATAACGCATAACGTATAGCGTATAACGCATAACGTATAACGTATAACGTATAACGTATAACGTATAACGCATAACGTATAACGTATAACGTATCACGTATAACGTATAACGTATAACGTATAACGTATAACGTATAACGCATAACGTATAACGTATTACGTATTACGTTTAACCTGTAACGTCCAACGTATAACGTATAACGTATTCCGTATAACGTATAACGTATAACTTATAACGTATAACGTATAACGCATAACGTATAACGTATAACGTATAACGTATAACGTATAACGCATAACGTATAACGTATAACGTATAACGCATAACGTATAACGTATAACGTTTAACGTATAACGTATAACGTATAACGTATAACGTATAACGTATAACGTATAACGTATAACGTATATCATATAACGTATAACGTATAACGTATAACGTATAACGTATAACGTATAAGGCATAACGTATACCGTATAACGTATAACGTCAAACGTATAACGTATAACGTATAACGTATACCGTATGACGTATAACGCATAACGTCTAACGCATAACGTATAACGTATAACGTGTGATGTATAACGTATAGCGTATAACGTATAACGTATTACATATTACATATAACGTATAACGTACAACGTATAACGTATAACGTATAACGTATAACGTATAACGTATCACGTATAACGTATAACGTATGACGTATCACGTATAAGGTATGACCTATAACGCATAACGTATAGCGTATAACGCATAACGTATAACGTATAACGTATAACGTGTAACGTATAACGTATAACGTATAACGTATAACGTATAACGTATAACGTATAACGTATAACGTATAACGTATAACGTATAACGTATAACGTATAACGTATAACGTATAACGTATAACGTATAACGTATAACGTATAACGTATAACGCATAACGTATAACGTATAACGTATCACGTATAACGTATAACGTATAACGTATAACGTATAACGTATAACGTATAACGTATAACGTATAACGTATAACGTATAACGTATAACGTATAACGTATAACGTATACCGTATAACGTATAACGTATAACGTATAACGTATACCGTATGACGTATAACGTATAACTTATAACGTATAACGTATAACGTATAACGTGTAACGTATAACGTATAACGTAAAACGTATTACGTATTACGTATAACCTATAACGGCTAACGTTTAACGTATAACGTATAACGTATAACGTATAACGTATAACGTATAACGTATAACGTATAACGTATAACGTATAACGTATGACGTGTCACGTATAAGGTATGACCTATAACGCATAACGTATAGCGAATAACGCATAACGTATAACGTATAACGTATAACGTATAACGTATAACGTATAACGTATAACGTATAACGTATAACGTATAACGTATAACGTATAACGTATCACGTATAACGTATAACGTATGACGTATCACGTATAAGGTATGACCTATAACGCATAACGTATAGCGAATAACGCATAACGTATAACGTATAACGTATAACGTATAACGTATAACGTATAACGTATAACGTATAACGTATAACGTATAACGTATAACGTATAACGTATAACGTATAACGTATAACGAATAACGTATAACGTATAACGTATAACGTATAACGTATATCATATAACGTATAACGTATAACGTATAACGTATAACGTATAAGGCATAACGTATACCGTATAACGTATAACGTCAAACGTATAACGTATAACGTATAACGTATAACGTATAACTTATAACGTATAACGTATAACGTATAACGTGTAACGTATAACGTATATCGTAAAACGTATTACGTATTACGTATAACCTATAACGTCTAACGTATAACGTATAACGTATAACGTATAACGCATAACGTATAACGCATAACGTATAACGTATAACGTGTAACGTATAACGTATAGCGTATAACGTATAACGTATTACATATTACATATAACGTATAACGTACAACGTATAGCGTATAACATATAACGTCTAACGTTTAACGTATAACGTATAACGTATTACATATTACATATAAAGTATAACGTACAACGTATAACGTATAACGTATAACATATAACGTCTAACGTTTAACGTATAACGTACAACGTATAACGTATAACGTATAACGTATAACGTATCACGTATAACGTATAACGTATAACGTATAACGTATAACGTATAACGTATAACGTATAACGTATAACGTATAACGTATAACGTATAACGTATAACGTATAACGTATAACGTATAACGTATAACGTATAACGTATAACGTATAACGTATAACGTATAACGTATAACGTATACCGTATGACGTATAACGTATAACTTATAACGTATAACGTATAACGTATAACGTGTAACGTATAACGTATAACGTAAAACGTATTACGTATTACGTATAACCTATAACGGCTAACGTTTAACGTATAACGTATAACGTATAACGTATAACGTATAACGTATAACGTATAACGTATAACGTATAACGTATAACGTATAACGTATAACGTATAACGTATAACGTATAACGTATAACGTATAACGCATAACGTATAACGCATAACGTATAACGTATAACGTGTGATGTATAACGTATAGCGTATAACGTATAACGTATTACATATTACATATAACGTATAACGTACAACGTATAACGTATAACGTATAACGTATAACGTATAACGTATCACGTATAACGTATAACGTATGACGTATCACGTATAAGGTATGACCTATAACGCATAACGTATAGCGTATAACGTATAACGTATAACGTATAACGTATAACGTATAACGTATAACGTATAACGTATAACGTATAACGTATAACGTATAACGTATAACGTATAACGTATAACGTATAACGTATAACGTATAACGTATAACGTATAACGTATAACGTATAACGTATAACGTATAACGTATAACGTATAACGTATAACGTATAACGTATAACGTATAACGTATAACGTATAACGTATAACGCATAACGTATAACGCATAACGTATAACGTATAACGTGTGATGTATAACGTATAGCGTATAACGTATAACGTATTACATATTACATATAACGTATAACGTACAACGTATAACGTATAACGTATAACGTATAACGTATAACGTATCACGTATAACGTATAACGTATGACGTATCACGTATAAGGTATGACCTATAACGCATAACGTATAGCGTATAACGCATAACGTATAACGTATAACGTATAACGTATAACGTATAACGTATAACGTATAACGTATAACGTATAACGTATACCGTATAACGTATAACGTATAACGTATAACGTATAACGTATAACGTATAACGTATAACGTATCACGTATAACGTATAACGTATGACGTATCACGTATAAGGTATGACCTATAACGCATAACGTATAGCGTATAACGCATAACGTATAACGTATAACGTATAACGTATAACGTATAACGCATAACGTATAACGTATAACGTATCACGTATAACGTATAACGTATAACGTATAACGTATAACGTATAACGCATAACGTATAACGTATTACGTATTACGTTTAACCTGTAACGTCCAACGTATAACGTATAACGTATTCCGTATAACGTATAACGTATAACTTATAACGTATAACGTATAACGCATAACGTATAACGTATAACGTATAACGTATAACGTATAACGCATAACGTATAACGTATAACGTATAACGCATAACGTATAACGTATAACGTTTAACGTATAACGTATAACGTATAACGTATAACGTATAACGTATAACGTATAACGTATAACGTATATCATATAACGTATAACGTATAACGTATAACGTATAACGTATAACGTATAAGGCATAACGTATACCGTATAACGTATAACGTCAAACGTATAACGTATAACGTATAACGTATACCGTATGACGTATAACGCATAACGTCTAACGCATAACGTATAACGTATAACGTGTGATGTATAACGTATAGCGTCTAACGTATAACGTATTACATATTACATATAACGTATAACGTACAACGTATAACGTATAACGTATAACGTATAACGTATAACGTATCACGTATAACGTATAACGTATGACGTATCACGTATAAGGTATGACCTATAACGCATAACGTATAGCGTATAACGCATAACGTATAACGTATAACGTATAACGTGTAACGTATAACGTATAACGTATAACGTATAACGTATAACGTATAACGTATAACGTATAACGTATAACGTATAACGTATAACGTATAACGTATAACGTATAACGTATAACGTATAACGTATAACGTATAACGTATAACGCATAACGTATAACGTATAACGTATCACGTATAACGTATAACGTATAACGTATAACGTATAACGTATAACGTATAACGTATAACGTATAACGTATAACGTATAACGTATAACGTATAACGTATAACGTATACCGTATAACGTATAACGTATAACGTATAACGTATACCGTATGACGTATAACGTATAACTTATAACGTATAACGTATAACGTATAACGTGTAACGTATAACGTATAACGTAAAACGTATTACGTATTACGTATAACCTATAACGGCTAACGTTTAACGTATAACGTATAACGTATAACGTATAACGTATAACGTATAACGTATAACGTATAACGTATAACGTATAACGTATGACGTGTCACGTATAAGGTATGACCTATAACGCATAACGTATAGCGAATAACGCATAACGTATAACGTATAACGTATAACGTATAACGTATAACGTATAACGTATAACGTATAACGTATAACGTATAACGTATAACGTATAACGTATCACGTATAACGTATAACGTATGACGTATCACGTATAAGGTATGACCTATAACGCATAACGTATAGCGAATAACGCATAACGTATAACGTATAACGTATAACGTATAACGTATAACGTATAACGTATAACGTATAACGTATAACGTATAACGTATAACGTATAACGTATAACGTATAACGTATAACGAATAACGTATAACGTATAACGTATAACGTATAACGTATATCATATAACGTATAACGTATAACGTATAACGTATAACGTATAAGGCATAACGTATACCGTATAACGTATAACGTCAAACGTATAACGTATAACGTATAACGTATAACGTATAACGCATAACGTATAACGTATAACGTATAACGCATAACGTATAACGTATAACGTTTAACGTATAACGTATAACGTATAACGTATAACGTATAACGTATAACGTATAACGTACAACGTATAACGTATAACGTATATCGTATAACGTATAACGTATAACGTATATCGTTTAACGTATAACGTATAACGTATAACGTATAACGTATAACGTATAACGTATAACGTATATCATATAACGTATAACGTATAACGTATAACGTATAACGTATAAGGCATAACGTATACCGTATAACGTATAACGTCAAACGTATAACGTATAACGTATAACGTATAACGTATAACGCATAACGTATAACGTATAACGTATAACGCATAACGTATAACGTATAACGTTTAACGTGTAACGTATAACGTATGACGTATAACGTATAACGTATAACGTATAACGTATAACGTATAACGTATAACGTATAACGCATAACGTATAACGTATAACGTATAACGTATAACCTATAACGTATAACGTTTAACGTATAACGTATAACGTATAACGTATAACGTATAACGTATAACGTATAACGTATAACGTATAACGTATAACGTATAACGTATATCATATAACGTATAACGTATAACGTATAACGTATAACGTTTAACGTGTAACGTATAACGTATGACGTATAACGTATAACGTATAACGTATAACGTATAACGTATAACGTATAACGTATAACGTATAACGTATAACGTATAACGTATAACGTATAACGTATAACGTATAACGTACAACCTATAACTTACAACGTATAACGTACAACGTATAACGTATAACGTATAACGTATAACGTATAACGTATAACGTATAACGTTTAACGTATAACGTATAACGTATAACGTATAACGTATAACGTATAACGTACAACGTTTAACGTATAACGTATATCGTATAACGTATAACGTATAACGTATAACGTATAACGTATAACGTATAACGTATAACGAATAACGTATAACGTATAACGTATAACGTATAACGTATATCATATAACGTATAACGTATAACGTATAACGTATAACGTATAAGGCATAACGTATACCGTATAACGTATAACGTCAAACGTATAACGTATAACGTATAACGTATAACGTATAACGCATAACGTATAACGTATAACGTATAACGCATAACGTATAACGTATAACGTTTAACGTATAACGTATAACGTATAACGTATAACGTATAACGTATAACGTATAACGTACAACGTATAACGTATAACGTATATCGTATAACGTATAACGTATAACGTATATCGTTTAACGTATAACGTATAACGTATAACGTATAACGTATAACGTATAACGTATAACGTATATCATATAACGTATAACGTATAACGTATAACGTATAACGTATAAGGCATAACGTGTACCGTATAACGTATAACGTCAAACGTATAACGTATAACGTATAACGTATAACGTATAACGCATAACGTATAACGTATAACGTATAACGCATAACGTATAACGTATAACGTTTAACGTGTAACGTATAACGTATGACGTATAACGTATAACGTATAACGTATAACGTATAACGTATAACGTATAACGTATAACGCATAACGTATAACGTATAACGTATAACGTATAACCTATAACGTATAACGTTTAACGTATAACGTATAACGTATAACGTATAACGTATAACGTATAACGTATAACGTATAACGTATAACGTATAACGTATAACGTATAACGTATAACGTACAACCTATAACTTACAACGTATAACGTACAACGTATAACTTATAACGTATAACGTATAACGTATAACGTATAACGTATAACGTTTAACGTATAACGTATAACGTATAACGTATAACGTATAACGTATAACGTACAACGTTTAACGTATAACGTATATCGTATAACGTATAACGTATAACGTATAACGTTTAACGTATAACGTATAACGTATAACGTATAACGTATAACGTATAACGTATAACGTATAACGTATAACGTATAACGTATAACGTGTAACGCATAACGTATAACGCATAACGTATAACGTATAACGTGTAACGTATAACGTATAGCGTATAACGTATAACGTATAACGTATAACGTATTACATATTACATATAACGTATAACGTACAACGTATAACGTAGAACATATAACGTCTAACGTTTAACGTATAACGTATAACGTATAACGTATAACGTATAACGTATAACGTATAACGAATAACGTATAACGTATAACGTATAACGTATAACGCACAACGTATAACGTATAACGTATAACGTATAACGCATAACGTATAACGTATAACGTATAACGTTTAACGTATAACGTATAACGTATAACGTATAACGTATAACGTATAACGTATAACGTATAACGTATAACGTATAACGTATAACGTGTAACGCATAACGTATAACGCATAACGTATAACGTATAACGTGTAACGTATAACGTATAGCGTATAACGTATAACGTATAACGTATAACGTATTACATATTACATATAACGTATAACGTACAACGTATAACGTAGAACATATAACGTCTAACGTTTAACGTATAACGTATAACGTATAACGTACAACGTATAACGCATAACGTATAACGTACAACGTATAACGTATAACGTATAACGTATAACGTATAACGTATAACGTATAACGTATAACGCATAACGTATAACGTATACCGTATAACGTATAACGTCAAACGTATAACGTATAACGTATAACGTATAACGTATAACGCATAACGTATAACGTACAACGTATAACGTATAACGTATAACGTATAACGTATAACGAATAACGTATAACGTATAACGTATAACGTATAACGTACAACGTATAACGTATGACCTATGACGCATAACGTATAACGTATAACGCATATCGTACAACGTATAACGTACAACGTATAACGTATAACGTATAACGTATAACATATAACGTATAACGTATAACGTATAACGTATAACGTATAACGTATAACGTATAACGTGTAACGTGTAACGTATATCCTATAACGCATAACGTATAGCGTATAACGCATAACGTATAACGTATAACGTATAACGTATAACGTATAACGTATAACGTATAACGTATAACGTATAACGTATAACGTATAACGTATAACGTATAACGTATAACGAATACCGTAAAACGTAAAACGTATTACATATTACGCATAACGAGTAACGTATAACGTATAACGTATAACGTATAACGTATAACGTATAACGTATAACGTATAACGAATAACGTATACCGTATAACGTATAACGTATAACGTATAACGTATGACGTATAACGTATAACGTATAACGTAAAACGTATAACGTATAACGTATAACGTATAACGTATAACGTATAACGTAGAACGTATCACGTATAACGTATATCCTATAACGCATAACGTATAACGTATAACGTATAACGTATAACGTATACCGTATTACGCATAACCTATAACGTCTAACGTATACCGTATAAAGTATAACGTATAACGTATAACGTGTAACGTGTAACGTATATCCTATAACGCATAACGTATAGCGTATAACCCATAACGTATAACGTATAACGTATAACGTATAACGTATAACGTATTACGTATAACGTATAACGTATAACGTATAACGTATAACGTATAACGTATAACGTATAACGCATAACGTATAACGCATAACGTATAACGTATAACGTGTAACGTATAACGTATGACGTATCACGTATAAGGTATGACCTATAACGCATAACGTACTATATAACCTATAACGTCTAACGTATAACGTATAACGTATAACGTATAACGTATAACGTATAACGTATAACGTATAACGTAAAACGTATAACGTATAACGTATAACGTATAACGTATAACGTATAACGTATAACGTATAGCGTATAACGTATAACGTATAACGTATAACGTATAACGCATAACGTATAACGCATAACGTATAACGTATAACGTGTAACGTATAACGTATGACGTATCACGTATAAGGTATGACCTATAACGCATAACGTATAACGTATAACGTATAACGTATAACGTATAACGTATAACGTATAACGTATAACGTATAACGTATAACGTATAACGTATAACGTATAACGTATAACGTATAACGTATAACGTATAACGTATAACGTATAACGTATAACGTATATCGTATAACGTATAACGTATAACGTATAACGTATAACGTATAACGTATAACGTATAACGTATAACGTATAACGTGTAACGTGTAACGTATATCCTATAACGCATAACGTATAGCGTATAACGCATAACGTATAACGTATAACGTATAACGTATAACGTATAACGTATAACGTATAACGTATAACGTATAACGTATAACGTATAACGTATAACGTATAACGTATAACGAATACCGTAAAACGTAAAACGTATTACATATTACGCATAACGAGTAACGTATAACGTATAACGTATAACGTATAACGTATAACGTATAACGTATAACGTATAACGAATAACGTATACCGTATAACGTATAACGTATAACGTATAACGTATGACGTATAACGTATAACGTATAACGTAAAACGTATAACGTATAACGTATAACGTATAACGTATAACGTATAACGTAGAACGTATCACGTATAACGTATATCCTATAACGCATAACGTATAACGTATAACGTATAACGTATAACGTATACCGTATTACGCATAACCTATAACGTCTAACGTATACCGTATAAAGTATAACGTATAACGTATAACGTGTAACGTGTAACGTATATCCTATAACGCATAACGTATAGCGTATAACCCATAACGTATAACGTATAACGTATAACGTATAACGTATTACGTATAACGTATAACGTATAACGTATAACGTATAACGTATAACGTATAACGTATAACGCATAACGTATAACGCATAACGTATAACGTATAACGTGTAACGTATAACGTATGACGTATCACGTATAAGGTATGACCTATAACGCATAACGTACTATATAACCTATAACGTCTAACGTATAACGTATAACGTATAACGTATAACGTATAACGTATAACGTATAACGTATAACGTAAAACGTATAACGTATAACGTATAACGTATAACGTATAACGTATAACGTATAACGTATAGCGTATAACGTATAACGTATAACGTATAACGTATAACGCATAACGTATAACGCATAACGTATAACGTATAACGTGTAACGTATAACGTATGAC
Source organism: Ptiloglossa arizonensis (assembly GCF_051014685.1). Lineage (NCBI taxonomy): Eukaryota > Metazoa > Arthropoda > Insecta > Hymenoptera > Colletidae > Ptiloglossa > Ptiloglossa arizonensis. Next base: position 1,425,933 of record NW_027478450.1, on the reverse strand, counting down.
GTATCACGTATAAGGTATGACCTATAACGCATAACGTATAACGTATAACGTATAACGTATAACGTATAACGTATAACGTATAACGTATAACGTATAACGTATAACGTATAACGTATAACGTATAACGTATAACGTATAACGTATAACGTATAACGTATAACGTATAACGTATAACGTATATCGTATAACGTATAACGTATAACGTATAACGTATAACGTATAACGTATAGCGTATAACGTATAACGTATAACGTATAACGTATAACGTATAACGTATAACGTATATCGTATAACGTATAACGTATAACGTATAACGTATAACGTATAACGTATAACGTATAACGCATAGCGTATAACGTATAACGTATTACATATTACATATAACGTATAACGTACAACGTATAACGTATAACCTATAACGTCTAACGTATAACGTATAACGTATAACGTATAACGTATAACGTATAACGTATAACGTATAACGTATAACGTATAACGTATAACGTATAACGTATAACGTATTACGTTTAACCTGTAACGTCCAACGTATAACGTATAACGTATAACGTATTACATATTACATATAACGTATACCGTACAACGTATGACGTATAACATATAACGTCTAACGTTTAACGCATAGCGTACAACGTATAACGTATAACGTATAACGTATAACGTATAACGTATAACGTACAACGTATAACGTATAACGTACAACGTATCACGTATAACGTATATCCTATAACGCATAACGTATATCCTATAACGCATAACGTATAGCGTATAACGCATAACGTATACCGTATAACGTATAACGTCAAACGTACAACGTATAACGTATAACATATAACGTCTAACGTTTAACGTCAAACGTATAACGTATAACGTATAACGTATAACGTATAACGTATAACGTATAACGTATAACGCATAACGTATAACGTATACCGTGTAACGTATAACGTCAAACGTATAATGTATAACGTATAACGTATAACGTATAACGCATAACGTATAACGTATAACGTATAACGCATAACGTATAACGTATAACGAATAACGTATAACGTATAACGTATAACGTATAACGTATAACGTATAACGTAAAACGTATAACGTATAACGTATAACGTATAACGTATAACGTATAACGTATAACGCATAACGTATAACGTATAACGTATAACGTATAACGTATAACGTATAACGTATAACGTACAACGTATAACGTATAACGTATATCGTATAACGTATAACGTATAACGTATAACGTATAACGTATAACGTATAACGTATAGCGCATAACGTATAACGCATAACGTATAACGTATAACGTGTAACGTATAACGTACAACGTATAACGTATAGCGAATAACGTATCACGTATAACGTATAACGTATAACGTTTAACGTATAACGTATAACGTATAACGTATAACGTATAACGTATAACGTATAACGTATAACGTATAACGTATAACGTATAACGTATAACGTATAACGTATAACGTATAACGTATAACGTATAACGCATAACGTATAACGTATAACGTATAACGTATAACGTATAACGTATAACGTATAACGTATACCGTATAACGTATAACGTATAACGTATAACGTATAACGTATAACGTATAACTTATAACGTATAACGTATAACGTATAACGTGTAACGTATAACGTATAACGTATAGCGTATAACGTATAACGTATAACGTATAACGTATAACGTATAACGTATAACGTATAACGTATAACGTATAACGTATAACGTATAACGTATAACGTATAACGTATAACGTATAACGTATAACGTATAACGTATAACGTATAACGTATAACGTGTAACGTATAACGTATAACGAATAACGTATAACGTATAACGTATAACGTATAACGTACAACGCATAACGTATAACGTATAACGTATAACGCATAACGTATAACGCATAACGTATAACGTATAACGTATAACGTATAACGTATAACGTTTAACGTATAACGTATAACGTATAACGTATAACGTATAACGTATAACGTATAACGTATAACGTATAACGAATAACGTATAACGTATAACGTATAACGTATAACGTACAAGGTATAACGTATAACGTATAACGTATAACGTATAACGTGTAACGTATAACGTGTAACGTATAACGTATAACGTATAACGTATAACGTACAACGTATCACGTATAACGTATATCCTATAACGCATAACGTATAACGTATAACGTATAACGTATAGCGTACAACGTATGACGTATAAAATGTAACGTCTAACGTTTAACGTATAACGTACAACGTATAACGTATAACGCATAACGTATAACGTATAACGTATAACGTATAACGTATAACGTATAACGTATAACGTATAACGTATAACGTATAACGTATAACGTATAACGTATTACATATTACATATAACGTATAACGTACAACGTATAACGTATAACGTATAACGTATAACGTAGAACGTAAAACGTATAACGTATAACGTATAACGTATAACGTATAACGTATAACGTATAACGTATAACGTATAACGTACAACGTATAACGTATAACGTATATCGTATAACGTATAACGTATAACGTATAACGTTTAACGTATAACGTATAACGTATAACGTATAACGTATAACGCATAACGTATAACGTATTACGTATAACGTATAACGAATAACGTATAACGTATAACGTATAACGTATAACGTATAACGTATAACGTATAACGTATAACGTATAACGTATAACGCATAACGTATAACGCATAACGTATAACGTATAACGTATAACGTATTACATATTACATATAACCTATAACGTACAACGTATAACGTATAACGTATAACGTATAACTTATAACGTATAACGTATAACGTATAACGTGTAACGTATAACGTATATCGTAAAACGTATTACGTATTACGTATAACCTATAACGTCTAACGTATAACGTATAACGTATAACGTATAACGCATAACGTATAACGCATAACGTATAACGTATAACGTGTAACGTATAACGTATAGCGTATAACGTATAACGTATTACATATTACATATAACGTATAACGTACAACGTATAGCGTATAACATATAACGTCTAACGTTTAACGTATAACGTATAACGTATTACATATTACATATAAAGTATAACGTACAACGTATAACGTATAACGTATAACATATAACGTCTAACGTTTAACGTATAACGTACAACGTATAACGTATAACGTATAACGTATAACGTATCACGTATAACGTATAACGTATAACGTATAACGTATAACGTATAACGTATAACGTATAACGTATAACGTATAACGTATAACGTATAACGTATAACGTATAACGTATAACGTATAACGTATAACGTATAACGTATAACGTATAACGTATAACGTATAACGTATAACGTATACCGTATGACGTATAACGTATAACTTATAACGTATAACGTATAACGTATAACGTGTAACGTATAACGTATAACGTAAAACGTATTACGTATTACGTATAACCTATAACGGCTAACGTTTAACGTATAACGTATAACGTATAACGTATAACGTATAACGTATAACGTATAACGTATAACGTATAACGTATAACGTATAACGTATAACGTATAACGTATAACGTATAACGTATAACGTATAACGCATAACGTATAACGCATAACGTATAACGTATAACGTGTGATGTATAACGTATAGCGTATAACGTATAACGTATTACATATTACATATAACGTATAACGTACAACGTATAACGTATAACGTATAACGTATAACGTATAACGTATCACGTATAACGTATAACGTATGACGTATCACGTATAAAGTATGACCTATAACGCATAACGTATAGCGTATAACGTATAACGTATAACGTATAACGTATAACGTATAACGTATAACGTATAACGTATAACGTATAACGTATAACGTATAACGTATAACGTATAACGTATAACGTATAACGTATAACGTATAACGTATAACGTATAACGTATAACGTATAACGTATAACGTATAACGTATAACGTATAACGTATAACGTATAACGTATAACGTATAACGTATAACGTATAACGTATAACGTATAACGCATAACGTATAACGCATAACGTATAACGTATAACGTGTGATGTATAACGTATAGCGTATAACGTATAACGTATTACATATTACATATAACGTATAACGTACAACGTATAACGTATAACGTATAACGTATAACGTATAACGTATCACGTATAACGTATAACGTATGACGTATCACGTATAAGGTATGACCTATAACGCATAACGTATAGCGTATAACGCATAACGTATAACGTATAACGTATAACGTATAACGTATAACGTATAACGTATAACGTATAACGTATACCGTATAACGTATAACGTATAACGTATAACGTATAACGTATAACGTATAACGTATAACGTATCACGTATAACGTATAACGTATGACGTATCACGTATAAGGTATGACCTATAACGCATAACGTATAGCGTATAACGCATAACGTATAACGTATAACGTATAACGTATAACGTATAACGCATAACGTATAACGTATAACGTATCACGTATAACGTATAACGTATAACGTATAACGTATAACGTATAACGCATAACGTATAACGTATTACGTATTACGTTTAACCTGTAACGTCCAACGTATAACGTATAACGTATTCCGTATAACGTATAACGTATAACTTATAACGTATAACGTATAACGCATAACGTATAACGTATAACGTATAACGTATAACGTATAACGCATAACGTATAACGTATAACGTATAACGCATAACGTATAACGTATAACGTTTAACGTATAACGTATAACGTATAACGTATAACGTATAACGTATAACGTATAACGTATAACGTATATCATATAACGTATAACGTATAACGTATAACGTATAACGTATAACGTATAAGGCATAACGTATACCGTATAACGTATAACGTCAAACGTATAACGTATAACGTATAACGTATACCGTATGACGTATAACGCATAACGTCTAACGCATAACGTATAACGTATAACGTGTGATGTATAACGTATAGCGTATAACGTATAACGTATTACATATTACATATAACGTATAACGTACAACGTATAACGTATAACGTATAACGTATAACGTATAACGTATCACGTATAACGTATAACGTATGACGTATCACGTATAAGGTATGACCTATAACGCATAACGTATAGCGTATAACGCATAACGTATAACGTATAACGTATAACGTGTAACGTATAACGTATAACGTATAACGTATAACGTATAACGTATAACGTATAACGTATAACGTATAACGTATAACGTATAACGTATAACGTATAACGTATAACGTATAACGTATAACGTATAACGTATAACGTATAACGCATAACGTATAACGTATAACGTATAACGTATAACGTATAACGTATAACGTATAACGTATAACGTATAACGTATAACGTATAACGTATAACGTATATCGTATAACGTATAACGTATAACGTATAACGTATAACGTATAACGTATAGCGTATAACGTATAACGTATAACGTATAACGTATAACGTATAACGTATAACGTATATCGTATAACGTATAACGTATAACGTATAACGTATAACGTATAACGTATAACGTATAACGCATAGCGTATAACGTATAACGTATTACATATTACATATAACGTATAACGTACAACGTATAACGTATAACCTATAACGTCTAACGTATAACGTATAACGTATAACGTATAACGTATAACGTATAACGTATAACGTATAACGTATAACGTATAACGTATAACGTATAACGTATAACGTATTACGTTTAACCTGTAACGTCCAACGTATAACGTATAACGTATAACGTATTACATATTACATATAACGTATACCGTACAACGTATGACGTATAACATATAACGTCTAACGTTTAACGCATAGCGTACAACGTATAACGTATAACGTATAACGTATAACGTATAACGTATAACGTACAACGTATAACGTATAACGTACAACGTATCACGTATAACGTATATCCTATAACGCATAACGTATATCCTATAACGCATAACGTATAGCGTATAACGCATAACGTATACCGTATAACGTATAACGTCAAACGTACAACGTATAACGTATAACATATAACGTCTAACGTTTAACGTCAAACGTATAACGTATAACGTATAACGTATAACGTATAACGTATAACGTATAACGTATAACGTATAACTTATAACGTATAACGTATAACGTATAACGTGTAACGTATAACGTATAACGTATAGCGTATAACGTATAACGTATAACGTATAACGTATAACGTATAACGTATAACGTATAACGAATAACGTATAACGTATAACGTATAACGTATAACGTACAAGGTATAACGTATAACGTATAACGTATAACGTATAACGTGTAACGTATAACGTGTAACGTATAACGTATAACGTATAACGTATAACGTACAACGTATCACGTATAACGTATATCCTATAACGCATAACGTATAACGTATAACGTATAACGTATAGCGTACAACGTATGACGTATAAAATGTAACGTCTAACGTTTAACGTATAACGTACAACGTATAACGTATAACGCATAACGTATAACGTATAACGTATAACGTATAACGTATAACGTATAACGTATAACGTATAACGTATAACGTATAACGTATAACGTATAACGTATTACATATTACATATAACGTATAACGTACAACGTATAACGTATAACGTATAACGTATAACGTAGAACGTAAAACGTATAACGTATAACGTATAACGTATAACGTATAACGTATAACGTATAACGTATAACGTATAACGTACAACGTATAACGTATAACGTATATCGTATAACGTATAACGTATAACGTATAACGTTTAACGTATAACGTATAACGTATAACGTATAACGTATAACGCATAACGTATAACGTATTACGTATAACGTATAACGAATAACGTATAACGTATAACGTATAACGTATAACGTATAACGTATAACGTATAACGTATAACGTATAACGTATAACGCATAACGTATAACGCATAACGTATAACGTATAACGTATAACGTATTACATATTACATATAACCTATAACGTACAACGTATAACGTATAACGTATAACGTATAACTTATAACGTATAACGTATAACGTATAACGTGTAACGTATAACGTATATCGTAAAACGTATTACGTATTACGTATAACCTATAACGTCTAACGTATAACGTATAACGTATAACGTATAACGCATAACGTATAACGCATAACGTATAACGTATAACGTGTAACGTATAACGTATAGCGTATAACGTATAACGTATTACATATTACATATAACGTATAACGTACAACGTATAGCGTATAACATATAACGTCTAACGTTTAACGTATAACGTATAACGTATTACATATTACATATAAAGTATAACGTACAACGTATAACGTATAACGTATAACATATAACGTCTAACGTTTAACGTATAACGTACAACGTATAACGTATAACGTATAACGTATAACGTATCACGTATAACGTATAACGTATAACGTATAACGTATAACGTATAACGTATAACGTATAACGTATAACGTATAACGTATAACGTATAACGTATAACGTATAACGTATAACGTATAACGTATAACGTATAACGTATAACGTATAACGTATAACGTATAACGTATAACGTATACCGTATGACGTATAACGTATAACTTATAACGTATAACGTATAACGTATAACGTGTAACGTATAACGTATAACGTAAAACGTATTACGTATTACGTATAACCTATAACGGCTAACGTTTAACGTATAACGTATAACGTATAACGTATAACGTATAACGTATAACGTATAACGTATAACGTATAACGTATAACGTATAACGTATAACGTATAACGTATAACGTATAACGTATAACGTATAACGCATAACGTATAACGCATAACGTATAACGTATAACGTGTGATGTATAACGTATAGCGTATAACGTATAACGTATTACATATTACATATAACGTATAACGTACAACGTATAACGTATAACGTATAACGTATAACGTATAACGTATCACGTATAACGTATAACGTATGACGTATCACGTATAAGGTATGACCTATAACGCATAACGTATAGCGTATAACGTATAACGTATAACGTATAACGTATAACGTATAACGTATAACGTATAACGTATAACGTATAACGTATAACGTATAACGTATAACGTATAACGTATAACGTATAACGTATAACGTATAACGTATAACGTATAACGTATAACGTATAACGTATAACGTATAACGTATAACGTATAACGTATAACGTATAACGTATAACGTATAACGTATAACGTATAACGCATAACGTATAACGCATAACGTATAACGTATAACGTGTGATGTATAACGTATAGCGTATAACGTATAACGTATTACATATTACATATAACGTATAACGTACAACGTATAACGTATAACGTATAACGTATAACGTATAACGTATCACGTATAACGTATAACGTATGACGTATCACGTATAAGGTATGACCTATAACGCATAACGTATAGCGTATAACGCATAACGTATAACGTATAACGTATAACGTATAACGCATAACGTATAACGCATAACGTATAACGTATAACGTATAACGTATTACATATTACATATAACCTATAACGTACAACGTATAACGTATAACGTATAACGTATAACTTATAACGTATAACGTATAACGTATAACGTGTAACGTATAACGTATATCGTAAAACGTATTACGTATTACGTATAACCTATAACGTCTAACGTATAACGTATAACGTATAACGTATAACGCATAACGTATAACGCATAACGTATAACGTATAACGTGTAACGTATAACGTATAGCGTATAACGTATAACGTATTACATATTACATATAACGTATAACGTACAACGTATAGCGTATAACATATAACGTCTAACGTTTAACGTATAACGTATAACGTATTACATATTACATATAAAGTATAACGTACAACGTATAACGTATAACGTATAACATATAACGTCTAACGTTTAACGTATAACGTACAACGTATAACGTATAACGTATAACGTATAACGTATCACGTATAACGTATAACGTATAACGTATAACGTATAACGTATAACGTATAACGTATAACGTATAACGTATAACGTATAACGTATAACGTATAACGTATAACGTATAACGTATAACGTATAACGTATAACGTATAACGTATAACGTATAACGTATAACGTATAACGTATACCGTATGACGTATAACGTATAACTTATAACGTATAACGTATAACGTATAACGTGTAACGTATAACGTATAACGTAAAACGTATTACGTATTACGTATAACCTATAACGGCTAACGTTTAACGTATAACGTATAACGTATAACGTATAACGTATAACGTATAACGTATAACGTATAACGTATAACGTATAACGTATAACGTATAACGTATAACGTATAACGTATAACGTATAACGTATAACGCATAACGTATAACGCATAACGTATAACGTATAACGTGTGATGTATAACGTATAGCGTATAACGTATAACGTATTACATATTACATATAACGTATAACGTACAACGTATAACGTATAACGTATAACGTATAACGTATAACGTATCACGTATAACGTATAACGTATGACGTATCACGTATAAGGTATGACCTATAACGCATAACGTATAGCGTATAACGTATAACGTATAACGTATAACGTATAACGTATAACGTATAACGTATAACGTATAACGTATAACGTATAACGTATAACGTATAACGTATAACGTATAACGTATAACGTATAACGTATAACGTATAACGTATAACGTATAACGTATAACGTATAACGTATAACGTATAACGTATAACGTATAACGTATAACGTATAACGTATAACGTATAACGTATAACGCATAACGTATAACGCATAACGTATAACGTATAACGTGTGATGTATAACGTATAGCGTATAACGTATAACGTATTACATATTACATATAACGTATAACGTACAACGTATAACGTATAACGTATAACGTATAACGTATAACGTATCACGTATAACGTATAACGTATGACGTATCACGTATAAGGTATGACCTATAACGCATAACGTATAGCGTATAACGCATAACGTATAACGTATAACGTATAACGTATAACGTATAACGTATAACGTATAACGTATAACGTATACCGTATAACGTATAACGTATAACGTATAACGTATAACGTATAACGTATAACGTATAACGTATCACGTATAACGTATAACGTATGACGTATCACGTATAAGGTATGACCTATAACGCATAACGTATAGCGTATAACGCATAACGTATAACGTATAACGTATAACGTATAACGTATAACGCATAACGTATAACGTATAACGTATCACGTATAACGTATAACGTATAACGTATAACGTATAACGTATAACGCATAACGTATAACGTATTACGTATTACGTTTAACCTGTAACGTCCAACGTATAACGTATAACGTATTCCGTATAACGTATAACGTATAACTTATAACGTATAACGTATAACGCATAACGTATAACGTATAACGTATAACGTATAACGTATAACGCATAACGTATAACGTATAACGTATAACGCATAACGTATAACGTATAACGTTTAACGTATAACGTATAACGTATAACGTATAACGTATAACGTATAACGTATAACGTATAACGTATATCATATAACGTATAACGTATAACGTATAACGTATAACGTATAACGTATAAGGCATAACGTATACCGTATAACGTATAACGTCAAACGTATAACGTATAACGTATAACGTATACCGTATGACGTATAACGCATAACGTCTAACGCATAACGTATAACGTATAACGTGTGATGTATAACGTATAGCGTATAACGTATAACGTATTACATATTACATATAACGTATAACGTACAACGTATAACGTATAACGTATAACGTATAACGTATAACGTATCACGTATAACGTATAACGTATGACGTATCACGTATAAGGTATGACCTATAACGCATAACGTATAGCGTATAACGCATAACGTATAACGTATAACGTATAACGTGTAACGTATAACGTATAACGTATAACGTATAACGTATAACGTATAACGTATAACGTATAACGTATAACGTATAACGTATAACGTATAACGTATAACGTATAACGTATAACGTATAACGTATAACGTATAACGTATAACGCATAACGTATAACGTATAACGTATCACGTATAACGTATAACGTATAACGTATAACGTATAACGTATAACGTATAACGTATAACGTATAACGTATAACGTATAACGTATAACGTATAACGTATAACGTATACCGTATAACGTATAACGTATAACGTATAACGTATACCGTATGACGTATAACGTATAACTTATAACGTATAACGTATAACGTATAACGTGTAACGTATAACGTATAACGTAAAACGTATTACGTATTACGTATAACCTATAACGGCTAACGTTTAACGTATAACGTATAACGTATAACGTATAACGTATAACGTATAACGTATAACGTATAACGTATAACGTATAACGTATGACGTATCACGTATAAGGTATGACCTATAACGCATAACGTATAGCGAATAACGCATAACGTATAACGTATAACGTATAACGTATAACGTATAACGTATAACGTATAACGTATAACGTATAACGTATAACGTATAACGTATAACGTATCACGTATAACGTATAACGTATGACGTATCACGTATAAGGTATGACCTATAACGCATAACGTATAGCGAATAACGCATAACGTATAACGTATAACGTATAACGTATAACGTATAACGTATAACGTATAACGTATAACGTATAACGTATAACGTATAACGTATAACGTATAACGTATAACGTATAACGAATAACGTATAACGTATAACGTATAACGTATAACGTATATCATATAACGTATAACGTATAACGTATAACGTATAACGTATAAGGCATAACGTATACCGTATAACGTATAACGTCAAACGTATAACGTATAACGTATAACGTATAACGTATAACGCATAACGTATAACGTATAACGTATAACGCATAACGTATAACGTATAACGTTTAACGTATAACGTATAACGTATAACGTATAACGTATAACGTATAACGTATAACGTACAACGTATAACGTATAACGTATATCGTATAACGTATAACGTATAACGTATATCGTTTAACGTATAACGTATAACGTATAACGTATAACGTATAACGTATAACGTATAACGTATATCATATAACGTATAACGTATAACGTATAACGTATAACGTATAAGGCATAACGTATACCGTATAACGTATAACGTCAAACGTATAACGTATAACGTATAACGTATAACGTATAACGCATAACGTATAACGTATAACGTATAACGCATAACGTATAACGTATAACGTTTAACGTGTAACGTATAACGTATGACGTATAACGTATAACGTATAACGTATAACGTATAACGTATAACGTATAACGTATAACGCATAACGTATAACGTATAACGTATAACGTATAACCTATAACGTATAACGTTTAACGTATAACGTATAACGTATAACGTATAACGTATAACGTATAACGTATAACGTATAACGTATAACGTATAACGTATAACGTATATCATATAACGTATAACGTATAACGTATAACGTATAACGTTTAACGTGTAACGTATAACGTATGACGTATAACGTATAACGTATAACGTATAACGTATAACGTATAACGTATAACGTATAACGTATAACGTATAACGTATAACGTATAACGTATAACGTATAACGTATAACGTACAACCTATAACTTACAACGTATAACGTACAACGTATAACGTATAACGTATAACGTATAACGTATAACGTATAACGTATAACGTTTAACGTATAACGTATAACGTATAACGTATAACGTATAACGTATAACGTACAACGTTTAACGTATAACGTATATCGTATAACGTATAACGTATAACGTATAACGTATAACGTATAACGTATAACGTATAACGAATAACGTATAACGTATAACGTATAACGTATAACGTATATCATATAACGTATAACGTATAACGTATAACGTATAACGTATAAGGCATAACGTATACCGTATAACGTATAACGTCAAACGTATAACGTATAACGTATAACGTATAACGTATAACGCATAACGTATAACGTATAACGTATAACGCATAACGTATAACGTATAACGTTTAACGTATAACGTATAACGTATAACGTATAACGTATAACGTATAACGTATAACGTACAACGTATAACGTATAACGTATATCGTATAACGTATAACGTATAACGTATATCGTTTAACGTATAACGTATAACGTATAACGTATAACGTATAACGTATAACGTATAACGTATATCATATAACGTATAACGTATAACGTATAACGTATAACGTATAAGGCATAACGTGTACCGTATAACGTATAACGTCAAACGTATAACGTATAACGTATAACGTATAACGTATAACGCATAACGTATAACGTATAACGTATAACGCATAACGTATAACGTATAACGTTTAACGTGTAACGTATAACGTATGACGTATAACGTATAACGTATAACGTATAACGTATAACGTATAACGTATAACGTATAACGCATAACGTATAACGTATAACGTATAACGTATAACCTATAACGTATAACGTTTAACGTATAACGTATAACGTATAACGTATAACGTATAACGTATAACGTATAACGTATAACGTATAACGTATAACGTATAACGTATAACGTATAACGTACAACCTATAACTTACAACGTATAACGTACAACGTATAACTTATAACGTATAACGTATAACGTATAACGTATAACGTATAACGTTTAACGTATAACGTATAACGTATAACGTATAACGTATAACGTATAACGTACAACGTTTAACGTATAACGTATATCGTATAACGTATAACGTATAACGTATAACGTTTAACGTATAACGTATAACGTATAACGTATAACGTATAACGTATAACGTATAACGTATAACGTATAACGTATAACGTATAACGTGTAACGCATAACGTATAACGCATAACGTATAACGTATAACGTGTAACGTATAACGTATAGCGTATAACATATAACGTATAACGTATAACGTATTACATATTACATATAACGTATAACGTACAACGTATAACGTAGAACATATAACGTCTAACGTTTAACGTATAACGTATAACGTATAACGTATAACGTATAACGTATAACGTATAACGAATAACGTATAACGTATAACGTATAACGTATAACGCACAACGTATAACGTATAACGTATAACGTATAACGCATAACGTATAACGCATAACGTACAACGTATAACGTATAGCGAATAACGTATCACGTATAACGTATAACGTATAACGCTTAACGTATAACGTATAACGTATAACGTATAACGTATAACGTATAACGTATAACGTATAACGTATAACGTATAACGTATAACGTATAACGTATAACGTATAACGTATAACGCATAACGTATAACGTATAACGTATAACGTATAACGTATAACGTATAACGTATAACGTATAACGTATACCGTATAACGTATAACGTATAACGTATAACGTATAACGTATAACGTATAACTTATCACGTATAACGTATAACGTATAACGTGTAACGTATAACGTATAACGTATAGCGTATAACGTATAACGTATAACGTATAACGTATAACGTATAACGTATAACGTATAACGTATAACGTATAACGTATAACGTATAACGTATAACGTATAACGTATAACGTATAACGTATAACGTATAACGTATAACGTATAACGTATAACGTGTAACGTATAACGTATAACGAATAACGTATAACGTATAACGTATAACGTATAACGTACAACGCAAAACGTATAACGTATAACGTATAACGCATAACGTATAACGCATAACGTATAACGTATAACGTATAACGTATAACGTATAACGTTTAACGTATAACGTATAACGTATAACGTATAACGTATAACGTATAACGTATAACGTATAACGTATAACGAATAACGTATAACGTATAACGTATAACGTATAACGTACAAGGTATAACGTATAACGTATAACGTATAACGTATACCGTGTAACGTATAACGTGTAACGTATAACGTATAACGTATAACGTATAACGTACAACGTATCACGTATAACGTATATCCTATAACGCATAACGTATAACGTATAACGTATAACGTATAGCGTACAACGTATAACGTATAAAATGTAACGTCTAACGTTTAACGTATAACGTACAACGTATAACGTATAACGCATAACGTATAACGTATAACGTATAACGTATAACGTATAACGTATAACGTATAACGTATAACGTATAACGTATAACGTATAACGTATAACGTATTACATATTACATATAACGTATAACGTACAACGTATAACGTATAACGTATAACGTATAACGTAGAACGTAAAACGTATAACGTATAACGTATAACGTATAACGTATAACGTATAACGTATAACGTATAACGTATAACGTACAACGTATAACGTATAACGTATATCGTATAACGTATAACGTATAACGTATAACGTTTAACGTATAACGTATAACGTATAACGTATAACGTATAACGCATAACGTATAACGTATTACGTATAACGTATAACGAATAACGTATAACGTATAACGTATAACGTATAACGTATAACGTATAACGTATAACGTATAACGTATAACGCATAACGTATAACGCATAACGTATAACGTATAACGTATAACGTATTACATATTACATATAACCTATAACGTACAACGTATAACGTATAACGTTTAACGTATAACGTACAACGTATAACGTATAACGTATAACGTATAAGGTATCACGTATAACGTATAACGTATAACGTATAACGTATAACGTATAACGTATAACGTATAACGTATAACGTATAACGTATAACGTATAACGTATAACGTATAACGTATAACGTATAACGTATAACGTATAACGTATAACGTATAACGTATACCGTATGACGTATAACGTATAACTTATAACGTATAACGTATAACGTATAACGTGTAACGTATAACGTATAACGTAAAACGTATTACGTATTACGTATAACCTATAACGGCTAACGTTTAACGTATAACGTATAACGTATAACGTATAACGTATAACGTATAACGTATAACGTATAACGTATAACGTTTAACGTATAACGTATAACGTATAACGTATAACGTATAACGCATAACGTATAACGTATTACGTATAACGTATAACGAATAACGTATAACGTATAACGTATAACGTATAACGTATAACGTATAACGTATAACGTATAACGTATAACGCATAACGTATAACGCATATCGTATAACGTATAACGTATAACGTATTACATATTACATATAACCTATAACGTACAACGTATAACGTATAACGTATAACGTATAACTTATAACGTATAACGTATAACGTATAACGTGTAACGTATAACGTATATCGTAAAACGTATTACGTATTACGTATAACCTATAACGTCTAACGTATAACGTATAACGTATAACGTATAACGCATAACGTATAACGCATAACGTATAACGTATAACGTGTAACGTATAACGTATAGCGTATAACGTATAACGTATTACATATTACATATAACGTATAACGTACAACGTATAACGTATAACATATAACGTCTAACGTTTAACGTATAACGTATAACGTATTACATATTACATATAACGTATAACGTACAACGTATAACGTATAACGTATAACATATAACGTCTAACGTTTAACGTATAACGTACAACGTATAACGTATAACGTATAACGTATAACGTATAACGTATCACGTATAACGTATAACGTATAACGTATAACGTATAACGTATAACGTATAACGTATAACGTATAACGTATAACGTATAACGTATAACGTATAACGTATAACGTATAACGTATAACGTATAACGTTTAACGTATAACGTATAACGTATAACGTATAACGTATAACGCATAACGTATAACGTATTACGTATAACGTATAACGAATAACGTATAACGTATAACGTATAACGTATAACGTATAACGTATAACGTATAACGTATAACGTATAACGCATAACGTATAACGCATAACGTATAACGTATAACGTATAACGTATTACATATTACATATAACCTATAACGTACAACGTATAACGTATAACGTATAACGTATAACTTATAACGTATAACGTATAACGTATAACGTGTAACGTATAACGTATATCGTAAAACGTATTACGTATTACGTATAACCTATAACGTCTAACGTATAACGTATAACGTATAACGTATAACGCATAACGTATAACGCATAACGTATAACGTATAACGTGTAACGTATAACGTATAGCGTATAACGTATAACGTATTACATATTACATATAACGTATAACGTACAACGTATAACGTATAACATATAACGTCTAACGTTTAACGTATAACGTATAACGTATTACATATTACATATAACGTATAACGTACAACGTATAACGTATAACGTATAACATATAACGTCTAACGTTTAACGTATAACGTACAACGTATAACGTATAACGTATAACGTATAACGTATCACGTATAACGTATAACGTATAACGTATAACGTATAACGTATAACGTATAACGTATACCGTATAACGTATAACGTATAACTTTTAACGTATAACGTATAAGGTATAACGTGTAACGTATAACGTATAACGTATAACGTATAACGTATAACGTATAACGTATAACGTATAACGTATAACGTATAACGTATAACGTATAACGTATAACGTATAACGTATAACGTATAACGTATAACGTATAACGTATAACGTATAACGTATAACGTATAACGTATAACGTATAACGTATAACGTATAACGTATAACGTATACCGTATAACGTATAACGTATAACTTTTAACGTATAACGTATAAGGTATAACGTGTAACGTATAACGTACAACGTAAAACGTATTACGTATTACGAATAACCTATAACGTCTAACGTATAACGTATAACGTATAACGTATAACGCACAACGTATAACGTATAACGTATTACGTTTAACCTGTAACGTCCAACGTATAACGTATAACGTATACCGTATAACGTATAACGTATAACTTATAACGTATAACGTATAACGTATAACGTATAACGTATAACGTATAACGTATAACGTATAACGTATAACGTATAACGTATATCCTATAACGCAAAACGTATAACGTATAACGTATAACGTGTAACGTATAACGTATAACGAATAACGTATAACGTATAACGTATAACGTATAACGTATAACGTACAACGCATAACGTATAACGTATAACGTATAACGCATAACGTATAACGCATAACGTATAACGTATAACGTATAACGTATAACGTATAACGTGTAACGTATAACGTATATCCTATAACGCATAACGTATAGCGTATAACGCATAACGTATAACGTATAACGTATAACGTATAACGTATAACGTATAACGTATAACGTATAACGTATAACGTATGACGAATACCGTAAAACGTAAAACGTATTACATATTAGGCATAACGAGTAACGTATAACGTATAACGTATAACGTATAACGTATAACGTATAACGTATAACGAATAAAGTATAACGTATAACGTATAACGTATAACGTATAACGTATAACGAATAACGTATAACGTATAACGTATAACGTATAACGTATAACGTATAACGTATAACGTATAACGTATAACGTATAACTTATAACGTAAAACGTATTACATATTACGTATAACGAGTAACGTATAACGTATAACGTATAACGTATAACGTATAACGTATAACGAATAACGTATAACGTATAACGTATAACGTATAACGTATAACGTATAATGCATAACGTATAACGTATAACGTATAACGTAAAACGTATAACGTATAACGTATAACGTATAACGTATAACGCACAACGTATAACGTATAACGTATAACGTATAACGTATAACGTATAATGCATAACGTATAACGTATAACGTATAACGTATAACGTATAACGTATAACGTATAACGTATAACGTATAACGTATAACGTATAACGTATAACGTATAACGTATAACGTATAACGTATAACGTATAACGTATAACGTATAACGTATAACGTATAACGTATAACGTATAACGTATAACGTATAACGTATAACGTATAACGTATAACGTATAACGTATAACGTATAACGTATACCGTATAACGTATAACGTATAACTTTTAACGTATAACGTATAAGGTATAACGTGTAACGTATAACGTACAACGTAAAACGTATTACGTATTACGTATAACCTATAACGTCTAACGTATAACGTATAACGTATTACGTTTAACCTGTAACGTCCAACGTATAACGTATAACGTATACCGTATAACGTATAACGTATAACTTATAACGTATAACGTATAACGTATAACGTGTAACGTATAACGTATAACGTAAAACGTATTACGTATTACGTATAACCTATAACGTCTAACGTATAACGTATAACGTATAACGTATATCGTATAACGTATAACGTATAACGTATAACGTTTAACGTATAACGTTTAACGTATAACGTATAACGTATAACGTATCACGTATAATGTATGACCTATAACGCATAACGTATAGCGTATAACGCCAAACGTATAACGTATAACGTATAACGTATAACGTATAACGTATAACGCATAACGCATAACGTATAACGTATAACGTATAACGCATAACGTATAACGTATAACGTTTAACGTATAACGTATAACGTATAACGCATAACGTATAACGTATAACGTATAACGTATAACGTATTACATATTACACATAACGTATAACGTACAACGTATAACGTATAACGTATAACGTATAACGTATAACGTATAACGTATAACGTATAACGCATAACGTATGATGCATAACGTATAACGTATAACGTGTAACGTATAACGTACAGCGTATAACGTATAACGTATTACATATTACATATAAAGTATAACGTACAACGTATTACGTATAACGTATAACGTCTAACGTTTAACGTATAACGTATATCGTATTACATATTACATATAACGTATAACGTACAACGTATAACGTATAACGTATAACGTATAACGTATAACGTATAACGTATAACGTATAACGTATAACGTATAACGTATAACGTATAACGTATAACGTATAACGTATAACTTATAACGTAAAACGTATTACATATTACGTATAACGAGTAACGTATAACGTATAACGTATAACGTATAACGTATAACGTATAACGTATAACGAATAACGTATAACGTATAACGTATAACGTATAACGTATAATGCATAACGTATAACGTATAACGTATAACGTAAAACGTATAACGTATAACGTATAACGTATAACGTATAACGCATAACGTATAACGTATAACGTATAACGTATAACGTATAACGTATAATGCATAACGTATAACGTATAACGTATAACGTATAACGTATAACGTATAACGTATAACGTATAACGTATAACGTATAACGTATAACGTATAACGTATAACGTATAACGTATAACGTATAACGTATAACGTATAACGTATAACGTATAACGTATAACGTATAACGTATAACGTATAACGTATAACGTATAACGTATACCGTATAACGTATAACGTATAACTTTTAACGTATAACGTATAACGTATAACGTATAACGTATAACGTATAACGTATAACGTATAACGTATAACGTATACCGTATAACGTATAACGTATAACTTTTAACGTATAACGTATAAGGTATAACGTGTAACGTATAACGTATAACGTAAAACGTATTACGTATTACGAATAACCTATAACGTCTAACGTATAACGTATAACGTATAACGTATAACGCACAACGTATAACGTATAACGTATTACGTTTAACCTGTAACGTCCAACGTATAACGTATAACGTATACCGTATAACGTATAACGTATAACTTATAACGTATAACGTATAACGTATAACGTATAACGTATAACGTATAACGTATAACGTATAACGTATAACGTATAACGTATATCCTATAACGCAAAACGTATAACGTATAACGTATAACGTGTAACGTATAACGTATAACGAATAACGTATAACGTATAACGTATAACGTATAACGTACAACGCATAACGTATAACGTATAACGTATAACGCATAACGTATAACGCATAACGTATAACGTATAACGTATAACGTATAACGTATAACGTGTAACGTATAACGTATATCCTATAACGCATAACGTATAGCGTATAACGCATAACGTATAACGTATAACGTATAACGTATAACGTATAACGTATAACGTATAACGTATAACGTATAACGTATAACGTATAACGTATGACGAATACCGTAAAACGTAAAACGTATTACATATTAGGCATAACGAGTAACGTATAACGTATAACGTATAACGTATAACGTATAACGTATAACGTATAACGAATAAAGTATAACGTATAACGTATAACGTATAACGTATAACGTATAACGAATAACGTATAACGTATAACGTATAACGTATAACGTATAACGTATAACGTATAACGTATAACGTATAACGTATAACTTATAACGTAAAACGTATTACATATTACGTATAACGAGTAACGTATAACGTATAACGTATAACGTATAACGTATAACGTATAACGTATAACGAATAACGTATAACGTATAACGTATAACGTATAACGTATAACGTATAATGCATAACGTATAACGTATAACGTATAACGTAAAACGTATAACGTATAACGTATAACGTATAACGTATAACGCATAACGTATAACGTATAACGTATAACGTATAACGTATAACGTATAATGCATAACGTATAACGTATAACGTATAACGTATAACGTATAACGTATAACGTATAACGTATAACGTATAACGTATAACGTATAACGTATAACGTATAACGTATAACGTATAACGTATAACGTATAACGTATAACGTATAACGTATAACGTATAACGTATAACGTATAACGTATAACGTATAACGTATAACGTATAACGTATAACGTATAACGTATAACGTATAACGTATAACGTATACCGTATAACGTATAACGTATAACTTTTAACGTATAACGTATAAGGTATAACGTGTAACGTATAACGTATAACGTAAAACGTATTACGTATTACGTATCACCTATAACGTCTAACGTATAACGTATAACGTATTACGTTTAACCTGTAACGTCCAACGTATAACGTATAACGTATACCGTATAACGTATAACGTATAACTTATAACGTATAACGTATAACGTATAACGTGTAACGTATAACGTATAACGTAAAACGTATTACGTATTACGTATAACCTATAACGTCTAACGTATAACGTATAACGTATAACGTATATCGTATAACGTATAACGTATAACGTATAACGTTTAACGTATAACGTTTAACGTATAACGTATAACGTATAACGTATCACGTATAATGTATGACCTATAACGCATAACGTATAGCGTATAACGCATAACGTATAACGTATAACGTATAACGTATAACGTATAACGTATAACGCATAACGTATAACGTATAACGTATAACGCATAACGTATAACGTATAACGTTTAACGTATAACGTATAACGTATAACGCATAACGTATAACGTATAACGTATAACGTATAACGTATTACATATTACACATAACGTATAACGTACAACGTATAACGTATAACGTATAACGTATAACGTATAACGTATAACGTATAACGTATAACGTATAACGTATAACGTATAACGTATAACGTATAACGTATAACGTATAACGTATAACGTATAACGCATAACGTATAACGTATAACGTATAACGTATAACGTATAACGTATAACGTATAACGTATAACGTATAACGTATAACGTATAACGTATAACGTATTACATATTACACATAACGTATAACGTACAACGTATAACGTATAACGTATAACGTATAACGTATAACGTATAACGTATAACGTATAACGTATAACGTATAACGTATAACGTATAACGTATAACGTATAACGTATAACGTATAACGTATAACGCATAACGTATAACGTATAACGTATAACGTATAACGTATAACGTATACCGTATAACGTATAACGTATAACTTATAACGTATAACGTATAACGTATAACGTGTAACGTATAACGTATAACGTAAAACGTATTACGTATTACGTATAACCTATAACGTCTAACGTATAACGTATAACGTATAACGTATATCGTATAACGTATAACGTATAACGTATAACGTTTAACGTATAACGTTTAACGTATAACGTATAACGTATAACGTATCACGTATAATGTATGACCTATAACGCATAACGTATAGCGTATAACGTATAACGTATAACGTATAACGTATAACGTATAACGTATAACGTATAACTTATAAAGTAAAACGTATTACATATTACGTATAACGAGTAACGTATAACGTATAACGTATAACGTATAACGTATAACGTATAACGTATAACGAATAACGTATAACGTATAACGTATAACGTATAACGTATAATGCATAACGTATAACGTATAACGTATAACGTAAAACGTATAACGTATAACGTATAACGTATAACGTATAACGCATAACGTATAACGTATAACGTATAACGTATAACGTATAACGTATAATGCATAACGTATAACGTATAACGTATAACGTATAACGTATAACGTATAACGTATAACGTATAACGTATAACGTATAACGTATAACGTATAACGTATAACGTATAACGTATAACGTATAACGTATAACGTATAACGTATAACGTATAACGTATAACGTATAACGTATAACGTATAACGTATAACGTATAACGTATAACGTATACCGTATAACGTATAACGTATAACTTTTAACGTATAACGTATAACGTATAACGTATAACGTATAACGTATAACGTATAACGTATAACGTATAACGTATACCGTATAACGTATAACGTATAACTTTTAACGTATAACGTATAAGGTATAACGTGTAACGTATAACGTATAACGTAAAACGTATTACGTATTACGAATAACCTATAACGTCTAACGTATAACGTATAACGTATAACGTATAACGCACAACGTATAACGTATAACGTATTACGTTTAACCTGTAACGTCCAACGTATAACGTATAACGTATACCGTATAACGTATAACGTATAACTTATAACGTATAACGTATAACGTATAACGTATAACGTATAACGTATAACGTATAACGTATAACGTATAACGTATAACGTATATCCTATAACGCAAAACGTATAACGTATAACGTATAACGTGTAACGTATAACGTATAACGAATAACGTATAACGTATAACGTATAACGTATAACGTACAACGCATAACGTATAACGTATAACGTATAACGCATAACGTATAACGCATAACGTATAACGTATAACGTATAACGTATAACGTATAACGTGTAACGTATAACGTATATCCTATAACGCATAACGTATAGCGTATAACGCATAACGTATAACGTATAACGTATAACGTATAACGTATAACGTATAACGTATAACGTATAACGTATAACGTATAACGTATAACGTATGACGAATACCGTAAAACGTAAAACGTATTACATATTAGGCATAACGAGTAACGTATAACGTATAACGTATAACGTATAACGTATAACGTATAACGTATAACGAATAAAGTATAACGTATAACGTATAACGTATAACGTATAACGTATAACGAATAACGTATAACGTATAACGTATAACGTATAACGTATAACGTATAACGTATAACGTATAACGTATAACGTATAACTTATAACGTAAAACGTATTACATATTACGTATAACGAGTAACGTATAACGTATAACGTATAACGTATAACGTATAACGTATAACGTATAACGAATAACGTATAACGTATAACGTATAACGTATAACGTATAACGTATAATGCATAACGTATAACGTATAACGTATAACGTAAAACGTATAACGTATAACGTATAACGTATAACGTATAACGCATAACGTATAACGTATAACGTATAACGTATAACGTATAACGTATAATGCATAACGTATAACGTATAACGTATAACGTATAACGTATAACGTATAACGTATAACGTATAACGTATAACGTATAACGTATAACGTATAACGTATAACGTATAACGTATAACGTATAACGTATAACGTATAACGTATAACGTATAACGTATAACGTATAACGTATAACGTATAACGTATAACGTATAACGTATAACGTATAACGTATAACGTATAACGTATAACGTATAACGTATACCGTATAACGTATAACGTATAACTTTTAACGTATAACGTATAAGGTATAACGTGTAACGTATAACGTATAACGTAAAACGTATTACGTATTACGTATCACCTATAACGTCTAACGTATAACGTATAACGTATTACGTTTAACCTGTAACGTCCAACGTATAACGTATAACGTATACCGTATAACGTATAACGTATAACTTATAACGTATAACGTATAACGTATAACGTGTAACGTATAACGTATAACGTAAAACGTATTACGTATTACGTATAACCTATAACGTCTAACGTATAACGTATAACGTATAACGTATATCGTATAACGTATAACGTATAACGTATAACGTTTAACGTATAACGTTTAACGTATAACGTATAACGTATAACGTATCACGTATAATGTATGACCTATAACGCATAACGTATAGCGTATAACGCATAACGTATAACGTATAACGTATAACGTATAACGTATAACGTATAACGCATAACGTATAACGTATAACGTATAACGCATAACGTATAACGTATAACGTTTAACGTATAACGTATAACGTATAACGCATAACGTATAACGTATAACGTATAACGTATAACGTATTACATATTACACATAACGTATAACGTACAACGTATAACGTATAACGTATAACGTATAACGTATAACGTATAACGTATAACGTATAACGTATAACGTATAACGTATAACGTATAACGTATAACGTATAACGTATAACGTATAACGTATAACGCATAACGTATAACGTATAACGTATAACGTATAACGTATAACGTATAACGTATAACGTATAACGTATAACGTATAACGTATAACGTATAACGTATTACATATTACACATAACGTATAACGTACAACGTATAACGTATAACGTATAACGTATAACGTATAACGTATAACGTATAACGTATAACGTATAACGTATAACGTATAACGTATAACGTATAACGTATAACGTATAACGTATAACGTATAACGCATAACGTATAACGTATAACGTATAACGTATAACGTATAACGTATACCGTATAACGTATAACGTATAACTTATAACGTATAACGTATAACGTATAACGTGTAACGTATAACGTATAACGTAAAACGTATTACGTATTACGTATAACCTATAACGTCTAACGTATAACGTATAACGTATAACGTATATCGTATAACGTATAACGTATAACGTATAACGTTTAACGTATAACGTTTAACGTATAACGTATAACGTATAACGTATCACGTATAATGTATGACCTATAACGCATAACGTATAGCGTATAACGCATAACGTATAACGTATAACGTATAACGTATAACGTATAACGTATAACGCATAACGCATAACGTATAACGTATAACGTATAACGCATAACGTATAACGTATAACGTTTAACGTATAACGTATAACGTATAACGCATAACGTATAACGCATAACGTATAACGTATAACGTATAACGCATAACGTATAACGTATAACGTTTAACGTATAACGTATAACGTATAACGCATAACGTATAACGTATAACGTATAACGTATAACGTATTACATATTACACATAACGTATAACGTATAACGTATAACGTATAACGTATAACGTATAACGCATAACGCATAACGTATAACGTATAACGTATAACGCATAACGTATAACGTATAACGTTTAACGTATAACGTATAACGTATAACGTATAACGTATAACGTATAACTTATAACGTAAAACGTATTACACATTACGTATAACGAGTAACGTATAACGTATAACGTATAACGTATAACGTATAACGTATAACGTATAACGAATAACGTATAACGTATAACGTATAACGTATAACGTATAATGCATAACGTATAACGTATAACGTATAACGTAAAACGTATAACGTATAACGTATAACGTATAACGTATAACGCATAACGTATAACGTATAACGTATAACGTATAACGTATAACGTATAATGCATAACGTATAACGTATAACGTATAACGTATAACGTTAACGTATAACGTATAACGTATAACGTATAACGTATAACGTATAACGTATAACGTATAACGTATAACGTATAACGTATAACGTATAACGTATAACGTATAACGTATAACGTATAACGTATAACGTATAACGTATAACGTATAACGTATAACGTATAACGTATAACGTATAACGTATAACGTATAACGTATAACGTATAACGTATACCGTATAACGTATAACGTATAACTTTTAACGTATAACGTATAACGTATAACGTATAACGTATAACGTATAACGTATAACGTATAACGTATACCGTATAACGTATAACGTATAACTTTTAACGTATAACGTATAAGGTATAACGTGTAACGTATAACGTATAACGTAAAACGTATTACGTATTACGAATAACCTATAACGTCTAACGTATAACGTATAACGTATAACGTATAACGCACAACGTATAACGTATAACGTATTACGTTTAACCTGTAACGTCCAACGTATAACGTATAACGTATACCGTATAACGTATAACGTATAACTTATAACGTATAACGTATAACGTATAACGTATAACGTATAACGTATAACGTATAACGTATAACGTATAACGTATAACGTATATCCTATAACGCAAAACGTATAACGTATAACGTATAACGTGTAACGTATAACGTATAACGAATAACGTATAACGTATAACGTATAACGTATAACGTACAACGCATAACGTATAACGTATAACGTATAACGCATAACGTATAACGCATAACGTATAACGTATAACGTATAACGTATAACGTATAACGTGTAACGTATAACGTATATCCTATAACGCATAACGTATAGCGTATAACGCATAACGTATAACGTATAACGTATAACGTATAACGTATAACGTATAACGTATAACGTATAACGTATAACGTATGACGAATACCGTAAAACGTAAAACGTATTACATATTAGGCATAACGAGTAACGTATAACGTATAACGTATAACGTATAACGTATAACGTATAACGTATAACGAATAAAGTATAACGTATAACGTATAACGTATAACGTATAACGTATAACGAATAACGTATAACGTATAACGTATAACGTATAACGTATAACGTATAACGTATAACGTAGAACGTATAACGTATAACTTATAACGTAAAACGTATTACATATTACGTATAACGAGTAACGTATAACGTATAACGTATAACGTATAACGTATAACGTATAACGTATAACGAATAACGTATAACGTATAACGTATAACGTATAACGTATAACGTATAATGCATAACGTATAACGTATAACGTATAACGTAAAACGTATAACGTATAACGTATAACGTATAACGTATAACGCATAACGTATAACGTATAACGTATAACGTATAACGTATAACGTATAATGCATAACGTATAACGTATAACGTATAACGTATAACGTATAACGTATAACGTATAACATATAACGTATAACGTATAACGTATAACGTATAACGTATAACGTATAACGTATAACGTATAACGTATAACGTATAACGTATAACGTATAACGTATAACGTATAACGTATAACGTATAACGTATAACGTATAACGTATAACGTATAACGTATAACGTATAACGTATAACGTATAACGTATAACGTATAACGTATACCGTATAACGTATAACTTATAACTTTTAACGTATAACGTATAAGGTATAACGTGTAACGTATAACGTATAACGTAAAACGTATTACGTATTACGTATAACCTATAACGTCTAACGTATAACGTATAACGTATTACGTTTAACCTGTAACGTCCAACGTATAACGTATAACGTATACCGTATAACGTATAACGTATAACTTATAACGTATAACGTATAACGTATAACGTGTAACGTATAACGTATAACGTAAAACGTATTACGTATTACGTATAACCTATAACGTCTAACGTATAACGTATAACGTATAACGTATATCGTATAACGTATAACGTATAACGTATAACGTTTAACGTATAACGTTTAACGTATAACGTATAACGTATAACGTATCACGTATAATGTATGACCTATAACGCATAACGTATAGCGTATAACGCATAACGTATAACGTATAACGTATAACGTATAACGTATAACGTATAACGCATAACGTATAACGTATAACGTATAACGCATAACGTATAACGTATAACGTTTAACGTATAACGTATAACGTATAACGCATAACGTATAACGTATAACGTATAACGTATAACGTATTACATATTACACATAACGTATAACGTACAACGTATAACGTATAACGTATAACGTATAACGTATAACGTATAACGTATAACGTATAACGCATAACGTATGATGCATAACGTATAACGTATAACGTGTAACGTATAACGTACAGCGTATAACGTATAACGTATTACATATTACATATAAAGTATAACGTACAACGTATTACGTATAACGTATAACGTCTAACGTTTAACGTATAACGTATATCGTATTACATATTACATATAACGTATAACGTACAACGTATAACGTATAACGTATAACGTATAACGTATAACGTATAACGTATAACGTATAACGTATAACGTATAACGTATAACGTATAACGTATAACGTATAACGTATAACGTATAACGTATAACGTATAACTTATAACGTAAAACGTATTACATATTACGTATAACGAGTAACGTATAACGTATAACGTATAACGTATAACGTATAACGTATAACGTATAACGAATAACGTATAACGTATAACGTATAACGTATAACGTATAATGCATAACGTATAACGTATAACGTATAACGTAAAACGTATAACGTATAACGTATAACGTATAACGTATAACGCATAACGTATAACGTATAACGTATAACGTATAACGTATAACGTATAATGCATAACGTATAACGTATAACGTATAACGTATAACGTATAACGTATAACGTATAACGTATAACGTATAACGTATAACGTATAACGTATAACGTATAACGTATAACGTATAACGTATAACGTATAACGTATAACGTATAACGTATAACGTATAACGTATAACGTATAACGTATAACGTATAACGTATAACGTATAACGTATAACGTATAACGTATAACGTATAACGTATACCGTATAACGTATAACGTATAACTTTTAACGTATAACGTATAAGGTATAACGTGTAACGTATAACGTATAACGGTAAAACGTATTACGTATTACGAATAACCTATAACGTCTAACGTATAACGTATAACGTATAACGTATAACGCACAACGTATAACGTATAACGTATTACGTTTAACCTGTAACGTCCAACGTATAACGTATAACGTATACCGTATAACGTATAACGTATAACTTATAACGTATAACGTATAACGTATAACGTGTAACGTATAACGGTATAACGTAAAACGTATTACGTATTACGTATAACCTATAACGTCTAACGTATAACGTATAACGTATAACGTATATCGTATAACGTATAACGTATAACGTATAACGTTTAACGTATAACGTTTAACGTATAACGTATAACGTATAACGCATAACGTATAACGTATAACGTATAACGTATAACGTATTACATATTACACATAACGTATAACGTACAACGTATAACGTATAACGTATAACGTATAACGTATAACGTATAACGTATAACGTATAACGTATAACGTATAACGAATAACGTATAACGTATAACGTATAACGTATAACGTATAACGTATAACGTATAACGTAGAACGTATAACGTATAACTTATAACGTAAAACGTATTACATAACGTATTACATATTACGTATAACGAGTAACGTATAACGTATAACGTATAACGTATAACGTATAACGTATAACGTATAACGAATAACGTATAACGTATAACGTATAACGTATAACGTATAACGTATAATGCATAACGTATAACGTATAACGTATAACGTAAAACGTATAACGTATAACGTATAACGTATAACGTATAACGCATAACGTATAACGTATAACGTATAACGTATAACGTATAACGTATAATGCATAACGTATAACGTATAACGTATAACGTATAACGTATAACGTATAACGTATAACGTATAACGAATAAAGTATAACGTATAACGTATAACGTATAACGTATAACGTATAACGAATAACGTATAACGTATAACGTATAACGTATAACGTATAACGTATAACGTATAACGTAGAACGTATAACGTATAACTTATAACGTAAAACGTATTACATATTACGTATAACGAGTAACGTATAACGTATAACGTATAACGTATAACGTATAACGTATAACGTATAACGAATAACGTATAACGTATAACGTATAACGTATAACGTATAACGTATAATGCATAACGTATAACGTATAACGTATAACGTAAAACGTATAACGTATAACGTATAACGTATAACGTATAACGCATAACGTATAACGTATAACGTATAACGTATAACGTATAACGTATAATGCATAACGTATAACGTATAACGTATAACGTATAACGTATAACGTATAACGTATAACATATAACGTATAACGTATAACGTATAACGTATAACGTATAACGTATAACGTATAACGTATAACGTATAACGTATAACGTATAACGTATAACGTATAACGTATAACGTATAACGTATAAACGTATAACGTATAACGTATAACGTATAACGTATAACGTATAACGTATAACGTATAACGTATAACGTATAACGTATACCGTATAACGTATAACTTATAACTTTTAACGTATAACGTATAAGGTATAACGTGTAACGTATAACGTATAACGTAAAACGTATTACGTATTACGTATAACCTATAACGTCTAACGTATAACGTATAACGTATTACGTTTAACCTGTAACGTCCAACGTATAACGTATAACGTATACCGTATAACGTATAACGTATAACTTATAACGTATAACGTATAACGTATAACGTGTAACGTATAACGTATAACGTAAAACGTATTACGTATTACGTATAACCTATAACGTCTAACGTATAACGTATAACGTATAACGTATATCGTATAACGTATAACGTATAACGTATAACGTTTAACGTATAACGTTTAACGTATAACGTATAACGTATAACGTATCACGTATAATGTATGACCTATAACGCATAACGTATAGCGTATAACGCATAACGTATAACGTATAACGTATAACGTATAACGTATAACGTATAACGCATAACGTATAACGTATAACGTATAACGCATAACGTATAACGTATAACGTTTAACGTATAACGTATAACGTATAACGCATAACGTATAACGTATAACGTATAACGTATAACGTATTACATATTACACATAACGTATAACGTACAACGTATAACGTATAACGTATAACGTATAACGTATAACGTATAACGTATAACGTATAACGCATAACGTATGATGCATAACGTATAACGTATAACGTGTAACGTATAACGTACAGCGTATAACGTATAACGTATTACATATTACATATAAAGTATAACGTACAACGTATTACGTATAACGTATAACGTCTAACGTTTAACGTATAACGTATATCGTATTACATATTACATATAACGTATAACGTACAACGTATAACGTATAACGTATAACGTATAACGTATAACGTATAACGTATAACGTATAACGTATAACGTATAACGTATAACGTATAACGTATAACGTATAACGTATAACGTATAACGTATAACGTATAACTTATAACGTAAAACGTATTACATATTACGTATAACGAGTAACGTATAACGTATAACGTATAACGTATAACGTATAACGTATAACGTATAACGAATAACGTATAACGTATAACGTATAACGTATAACGTATAATGCATAACGTATAACGTATAACGTATAACGTAAAACGTATAACGTATAACGTATAACGTATAACGTATAACGCATAACGTATAACGTATAACGTATAACGTATAACGTATAACGTATAATGCATAACGTATAACGTATAACGTATAACGTATAACGTATAACGTATAACGTATAACGTATAACGTATAACGTATAACGTATAACGTATAACGTATAACGTATAACGTATAACGTATAACGTATAACGTATAACGTATAACGTATAACGTATAACGTATAACGTATAACGTATAACGTATAACGTATAACGTATAACGTATAACGTATAACGTATAACGTATAACGTATACCGTATAACGTATAACGTATAACTTTTAACGTATAACGTATAAGGTATAACGTGTAACGTATAACGTATAACGTAAAACGTATTACGTATTACGAATAACCTATAACGTCTAACGTATAACGTATAACGTATAACGTATAACGCACAACGTATAACGTATAACGTATTACGTTTAACCTGTAACGTCCAACGTATAACGTATAACGTATACCGTATAACGTATAACGTATAACTTATAACGTATAACGTATAACGTATAACGTGTAACGTATAACGTATAACGTAAAACGTATTACGTATTACGTATAACCTATAACGTCTAACGTATAACGTATAACGTATAACGTATATCGTATAACGTATAACGTATAACGTATAACGTTTAACGTATAACGTTTAACGTATAACGTATAACGTATAACGCATAACGTATAACGTATAACGTATAACGTATAACGTATTACATATTACACATAACGTATAACGTACAACGTATAACGTATAACGTATAACGTATAACGTATAACGTATAACGTATAACGTATAACGTATAACGTATAACGTATAACGTATAACGTATAACGTATAACGTATAACGTATAACGTATAACGTATAACGTATAACGTATAACGTATAACGTATAACGTATAACGTATAACGTATAACGTATAACGTATAACGTATAACGTATAACGTATAACGTATACCGTATAACGTATAACGTATAACTTTTAACGTATAACGTATAAGGTATAACGTGTAACGTATAACGTATAACGTAAAACGTATTACGTATTACGTATAACCTATAACGTCTAACGTATAACGTATAACGTATTACGTTTAACCTGTAACGTCCAACGTATAACGTATAACGTATAACGTATACCGTATAACGTATAACGTATAACTTATAACGTATAACGTATAACGTATAACGTGTAACGTATAACGTATAACGTAAAACGTATTACGTATTACGTATAACCTATAACGTCTAACGTATAACGTATAACGTATAACGTATATCGTATAACGTATAACGTATAACGTATAACGTTTAACGTATAACGTTTAACGTATAACGTATAACGTATAACGTATCACGTATAATGTATGACCTATAACGCATAACGTATAGCGTATAACGCATAACGTATAACGTATAACGTATAACGTATAACGTATAACGTATAACGCATAACGCATAACGTATAAGGTATAACGTATAACGCATAACGTATAACGTATAACGTTTAACGTATAACGTATAACGTATAACGCATAACGTATAACGTATAACGTATAACGTATAACGTATTACATATTACACATAACGTATAACGTACAACGTATAACGTATAACGTATAACGTATAACGTATAACGTATAACGTATAACGTATAACGTATAACGCATAACGTATGATGCATAACGTATAACGTATAACGTGTAACGTATAACGTACAGCGTATAACGTATAACGTATTACATATTACATATAAAGTATAACGTACAACGTATTACGTATAACGTATAACGTCTAACGTTTAACGTATAACGTATATCGTATTACATATTACATATAACGTATAACGTACAACGTATAACGTATAACGTATAACGTATAACGTATAACGTATAACGTATAACGTATAACGTATAACGTATAACGTATAACAAATAACGTATAACGTATAACGTATAACGTATAACGTATAACGTATAACTTATAACGTAAAACGTATTACATATTACGTATAACGAGTAACGTATAACGTATAACGTATAACGTATAACGTATAATGCATAACGTATAACGTATAACGTATAACGTAAAACGTATAACGTATAACGTATAACGTATAACGTATAACGCATAACGTATAACGTATAACGTATAACGTATAACGTATAACGTATAATGCATAACGTATAACGTATAACGTATAACGTATAACGTATAACGTATAACGTATAACGTATAACGTATAACGTATAACGTATAACGTATAACGTATAACGTATAACGTATAACGTATAACGTATAACGTATAACGTATAACGTATAACGTATAACGTATAACGTATAACGTATAACGTATAACGTATAACGTATAACGTATAACGTATAACGTATAACGTATAACGTATACCGTATAACGTATAACGTATAACTTTTAACGTATAACGTATAAGGTATAACGTGTAACGTATAACGTATAACGTAAAACGTATTACGTATTACGAATAACCTATAACGTCTAACGTATAACGTATAACGTATAACGTATAACGCACAACGTATAACGTATAACGTATTACGTTTAACCTGTAACGTCCAACGTATAACGTATAACGTATACCGTATAACGTATAACGTATAACTTATAACGTATAACGTATAACGTATAACGTGTAACGTATAACGTATAACGTAAAACGTATTACGTATTACGTATAACCTATAACGTCTAACGTATAACGTATAACGTATAACGT
Source organism: Ptiloglossa arizonensis (assembly GCF_051014685.1). NCBI lineage: Eukaryota > Metazoa > Arthropoda > Insecta > Hymenoptera > Colletidae > Ptiloglossa > Ptiloglossa arizonensis. Next base: position 1,389,510 of record NW_027478450.1, on the reverse strand, counting down.
ATATCGTATAACGTATAACGTATAACGTATAACGTTTAACGTATAACGTTTAACGTATAACGTATAACGTATAACGCATAACGTATAACGTATAACGTATAACGTATAACGTATTACATATTACACATAACGTATAACGTACAACGTATAACGTATAACGTATAACGTATAACGTATAACGTATAACGTATAACGTATAACGTATAACGTATAACGTATAACGTATAACGTATAACGTATAACGTATAACGTATAACGTATAACGTATAACGTATAACGTATAACGTATAACGTATAACGTATAACGTATAACGTATAACGTATAACGTATAACGTATAACGTATAACGTATAACGTATACCGTATAACGTATAACGTATAACTTTTAACGTATAACGTATAAGGTATAACGTGTAACGTATAACGTATAACGTAAAACGTATTACGTATTACGTATAACCTATAACGTCTAACGTATAACGTATAACGTATTACGTTTAACCTGTAACGTCCAACGTATAACGTATAACGTATAACGTATACCGTATAACGTATAACGTATAACTTATAACGTATAACGTATAACGTATAACGTGTAACGTATAACGTATAACGTAAAACGTATTACGTATTACGTATAACCTATAACGTCTAACGTATAACGTATAACGTATAACGTATATCGTATAACGTATAACGTATAACGTATAACGTTTAACGTATAACGTTTAACCTATAACGTATAACGTATAACGTATCACGTATAATGTATGACCTATAACGCATAACGTATAGCGTATAACGCATAACGTATAACGTATAACGTATAACGTATAACGTATAACGTATAACGCATAACGCATAACGTATAACGTATAACGTATAACGCATAACGTATAACGTATAACGTTTAACGTATAACGTATAACGTATAACGCATAACGTATAACGTATAACGTATAACGTATAACGTATTACATATTACACATAACGTATAACGTACAACGTATAACGTATAACGTATAACGTATAACGTATAACGTATAACGTATAACGTATAACGTATAACGCATAACGTATGATGCATAACGTATAACGTATAACGTGTAACGTATAACGTACAGCGTATAACGTATAACGTATTACATATTACATATAAAGTATAACGTACAACGTATTACGTATAACGTATAACGTCTAACGTTTAACGTATAACGTATATCGTATTACATATTACATATAACGTATAACGTACAACGTATAACGTATAACGTATAACGTATAACGTATAACGTATAACGTATAACGTATAACGTATAACGTATAACGTATAACGTATAACGTATAACGTATAACGTATAACGTATAACGTATAACGTATAACTTATAACGTAAAACGTATTACATATTACGTATAACGAGTAACGTATAACGTATAACGTATAACGTATAACGTATAACGTATAACGTATAACGAATAACGTATAACGTATAACGTATAACGTATAACGTATAATGCATAACGTATAACGTATAACGTATAACGTAAAACGTATAACGTATAACGTATAACGTATAACGTATAACGCATAACGTATAACGTATAACGTATAACGTATAACGTATAACGTATAATGCATAACGTATAACGTATAACGTATAACGTATAACGTATAACGTATAACGTATAACGTATAACGTATAACGTATAACGTATAACGTATAACGTATAACGTATAACTTATAACGTAAAACGTATTACATATTACGTATAACGAGTAACGTATAACGTATAACGTATAACGTATAACGTATAACGTATAACGTATAACGAATAACGTATAACGTATAACGTATAACGTATAACGTATAATGCATAACGTATAACGTATAACGTATAACGTAAAACGTATAACGTATAACGTATAACGTATAACGTATAACGCATAACGTATAACGTATAACGTATAACGTATAACGTATAACGTATAACGTATAACGTATAACGTATAACGTATAACGTATAACGTATAACGTATAACGTATAACGTATAACGTATAACGTATAACGTATAACGTATAACGTATAACGTATAACGTATAACGTATAACGTATAACGTATAACGTATTACGTATTACGTATAACCTATAACGTCTAACGTATAACGTATAACGTATAACGTATATCGTATAACGTATAACGTATAACGTATAACGTTTAACGTATAACGTTTAACCTATAACGTATAACGTATAACGTATCACGTATAATGTATGACCTATAACGCATAACGTATAGCGTATAACGCATAACGTATAACGTATAACGTATAACGTATAACGTATAACGTATAACGCATAACGCATAACGTATAACGTATAACGTATAACGCATAACGTATAACGTATAACGTTTAACGTATAACGTATAACGTATAACGCATAACGTATAACGTATAACGTATAACGTATAACGTATTACATATTACACATAACGTATAACGTACAACGTATAACGTATAACGTATAACGTATAACGTATAACGTATAACGTATAACGTATAACGTATAACGCATAACGTATGATGCATAACGTATAACGTATAACGTGTAACGTATAACGTACAGCGTATAACGTATAACGTATTACATATTACATATAAAGTATAACGTACAACGTATTACGTATAACGTATAACGTCTAACGTTTAACGTATAACGTATATCGTATTACATATTACATATAACGTATAACGTACAACGTATAACGTATAACGTATAACGTATAACGTATAACGTATAACGTATAACGTATAACGTATAACGTATAACGTATAACGTATAACGTATAACGTATAACGTATAACGTATAACGTATAACGTATAACGTATAACTTATAACGTAAAACGTATTACATATTACGTATAACGAGTAACGTATAACGTATAACGTATAACGTATAACGTATAACGTATAACGTATAACGAATAACGTATAACGTATAACGTATAACGTATAACGTATAATGCATAACGTATAACGTATAACGTATAACGTAAAACGTATAACGTATAACGTATAACGTATAACGTATAACGCATAACGTATAACGTATAACGTATAACGTATAACGTATAACGTATAATGCATAACGTATAACGTATAACGTATAACGTATAACGTATAACGTATAACGTATAACGTATAACGTATAACGTATAACGTATAACGTATAACGTATAACGTATAACGTATAACGTATAACGTATAACGTATAACGTATAACGTATAACGTATAACGTATAACGTATAACGTATAACGTATAACGTATAACGTATAACGTATAACGTATAACGTATAACGTATAACGTATAACGTATAACGTATAACGTATACCGTATAACGTATAACGTATAACTTTATAACGTATAACGTATAACTTTAACGTATAACGTATAACGTATAACGTATAACGTATAACGTATACCGTATAACGTATAACGTATAACTTTTAACGTATAACGTATAAGGTATAACGTGTAACGTATAACGTATAACGTAAAACGTATTACGTATTACGAATAACCTATAACGTCTAACGTATAACGGATAACGTATAACGTATAACGCACAACGTATAACGTATAACGTATTACGTTTAACCTGTAACGTCCAACGTATAACGTATAACGTATACCGTATAACGTATAACGTATAACTTATAACGTATAACGTATAACGTATAACGTATAACGTATAACGTATAACGTATAACGTATAACGTATAACGTATAACGTATATCCTATGACGCAAAACGTATAACGTATAACGTATAACGTGTAACGTATAACGTATAACGAATAACGTATAACGTATAACGTATAACGTATAACGTACAACGCATAACGTATAACGTATAACGTATAACGCATAACGTATAACGCATAACGTATAACGTATAACGTATAACGTATAACGTATAACGTGTAACGTATAACGTATATCCTATAACGCATAACGTATAGCGTATAACGCATAACGTATAACGTATAACGTATAACGTATAACGTATAACGTATAACGTATAACGTATAACGTATAACGTATGACGAATACCGTAAAACGTAAAACGTATTACATATTAGGCATAACGAGTAACGTATAACGTATAACGTATAACGTATAAGGTATAACGTATAACGTATAACGAATAAAGTATAACGTATAACGTATAACGTATAACGTATAACGTATAACGAATAACGTATAACGTATAACGTATAACGTATAACGTATAACGTATAACGTATAACGTAGAACGTATAACGTATAACTTATAACGTAAAACGTATTACATATTACGTATAACGAGTAACGTATAACGTATAACGTATAACGTATAACGTATAACGTATAACGTATAACGAATAACGTATAACGTATAACGTATAACGTATAACGTATAACGTATAATGCATAACGTATAACGTATAACGTATAACGTAAAACGTATAACGTATAACGTATAACGTATAACGTATAACGCATAACGTATAACGTATAACGTATAACGTATAACGTATAACGTATAATGCATAACGTATAACGTATAACGTATAACGTATAACGTATAACGTATAACGTATAACGTATAACGTATAACGTATAACGTATAACGTATAACGTATAACGTATACCGTATAACGTATAACGTATAACTTTTAACGTATAACGTATAAGGTATAACGTGTAACGTATAACGTATAACGTAAAACGTATTACGTATTACGTATAACCTATAACGTCTAACGTATAACGTATAACGTATTACGTTTAACCTGTAACGTCCAACGTATAACGTATAACGTATACCGTATAACGTATAACGTATAACTTATAACGTATAACGTATAACGTATAACGTGTAACGTATAACGTATAACGTAAAACGTATTACGTATTACGTATAACCTATAACGTCTAACGTATAACGTATAACGTATAACGTATATCGTATAACGTATAACGTATAACGTATAACGTTTAACGTATAACGTTTAACGTATAACGTATAACGTATAACGTATCACGTATAATGTATGACCTATAACGCATAACGTATAACGTATAACGTATAACGTATAACGTATAACGTATAACGTATAACGTATAACGTATAACGTATACCGTATAACGTATAACGTATAACTTTTAACGTATAACGTATAAGGTATAACGTGTAACGTATAACGTATAACGTAAAACGTATTACGTATTACGTATAACCTATAACGTCTAACGTATAACGTATAACGTATTACGTTTAACCTGTAACGTCCAACGTATAACGTATAACGTATACCGTATAACGTATAACGTATAACGTATAACGTATAACGTATAATGCATAACGTATAACGTATAACGTATAACGTAAAACGTATAACGTATAACGTATAACGTATAACGTATAACGCATAACGTATAACGTATAACGTATAACGTATAACGTATAACGTATAATGCATAACGTATAACGTATAACGTATAACGTATAACGTATAACGTATAACGTATAACGTATAACGTATAACGTATAACGTATAACGTATAACGTATAACGTATACCGTATAACGTATAACGTATAACTTTTAACGTATAACGTATAAGGTATAACGTGTAACGTATAACGTATAACGTAAAACGTATTACGTATTACGTATAACCTATAACGTCTAACGTATAACGTATAACGTATTACGTTTAACCTGTAACGTCCAACGTATAACGTATAACGTATACCGTATAACGTATAACGTATAACTTATAACGTATAACGTATAACGTATAACGTGTAACGTATAACGTATAACGTAAAACGTATTACGTATTACGTATAACCTATAACGTCTAACGTATAACGTATAACGTATAACGTATATCGTATAACGTATAACGTATAACGTATAACGTTTAACGTATAACGTTTAACGTATAACGTATAACGTATAACGTATCACGTATAATGTATGACCTATAACGCATAACGTATAGCGTATAACGCATAACGTATAACGTATAACGTATAACGTATAACGTATAACGTATAACGCATAACGTATAACGTATAACGTATAACGCATAACGTATAACGTATAACGTTTAACGTATAACGTATAACGTATAACGCATAACGTATAACGTATAACGTATAACGTATAACGTATTACATATTACACATAACGTATAACGTACAACGTATAACGTATAACGTATAACGTATAACGTATAACGTATAACGTATAACGTATAACGCATAACGTATGATGCATAACGTATAACGTATAACGTGTAACGTATAACGTACAGCGTATAACGTATAACGTATTACATATTACATATAAAGTATAACGTACAACGTATTACGTATAACGTATAACGTCTAACGTTTAACGTATAACGTATATCGTATTACATATTACATATAACGTATAACGTACAACGTATAACGTATAACGTATAACGTATAACGTATAACGTATAACGTATAACGTATAACGTATAACGTATAACGTATAACGTATAACGTATAACGTATAACGTATAACGTATAACGTATAACTTATAACGTAAAACGTATTACATATTACGTATAACGAGTAACGTATAACGTATAACGTATAACGTATAACGTATAACGTATAATGCATAACGTATAACGTATAACGTATAACGTAAAACGTATAACGTATAACGTATAACGTATAACGTATAACGCATAACGTATAACGTATAACGTATAACGTATAACGTATAACGTATAATGCATAACGTATAACGTATAACGTATAACGTATAACGTATAACGTATAACGTATAACGTATAACGTATAACGTATAACGTATAACGTATAACGTATAACGTATACCGTATAACGTATAACGTATAACTTTTAACGTATAACGTATAAGGTATAACGTGTAACGTATAACGTATAACGTAAAACGTATTACGTATTACGTATAACCTATAACGTCTAACGTATAACGTATAACGTATTACGTTTAACCTGTAACGTCCAACGTATAACGTATAACGTATACCGTATAACGTATAACGTATAACTTATAACGTATAACGTATAACGTATAACGTGTAACGTATAACGTATAACGTAAAACGTATTACGTATTACGTATAACCTATAACGTCTAACGTATAACGTATAACGTATAACGTATATCGTATAACGTATAACGTATAACGTATAACGTTTAACGTATAACGTTTAACGTATAACGTATAACGTATAACGTATCACGTATAATGTATGACCTATAACGCATAACGTATAGCGTATAACGCATAACGTATAACGTATAACGTATAACGTATAACGTATAACGTATAACGCATAACGTATAACGTATAACGTATAACGCATAACGTATAACGTATAACGTTTAACGTATAACGTATAACGTATAACGCATAACGTATAACGTATAACGTATAACGTATAACGTATTACATATTACACATAACGTATAACGTACAACGTATAACGTATAACGTATAACGTATAACGTATAACGTATAACGTATAACGTATAACGCATAACGTATGATGCATAACGTATAACGTATAACGTGTAACGTATAACGTACAGCGTATAACGTATAACGTATTACATATTACATATAAAGTATAACGTACAACGTATTACGTATAACGTATAACGTCTAACGTTTAACGTATAACGTATATCGTATTACATATTACATATAACGTATAACGTACAACGTATAACGTATAACGTATAACGTATAACGTATAACGTATAACGTATAACGTATAACGTATAACGTATAACGTATAACGTATAACGTATAACGTATAACGTATAACGTATAACGTATAACTTATAACGTAAAACGTATTACATATTACGTATAACGAGTAACGTATAACGTATAACGTATAACGTATAACGTATAACGTATAACGTATAACGAATAACGTATAACGTATAACGTATAACGTATAACGTATAATGCATAACGTATAACGTATAACGTATAACGTAAAACGTATAACGTATAACGTATAACGTATAACGTATAACGCATAACGTATAACGTATAACGTATAACGTATAACGTATAACGTATAATGCATAACGTATAACGTATAACGTATAACGTATAACGTATAACGTATAACGTATAACGTATAACGTATAACGTATAACGTATAACGTATAACGTATAACGTATAACGTATAACGTATAACGTATAACGTATAACGTATAACGTATAACGTATAACGTATAACGTATAACGTATAACGTATAACGTATAACGTATAACGTATAACGTATAACGTATAACGTATACCGTATAACGTATAACGTATAACTTTTAACGTATAACGTATAAGGTATAACGTGTAACGTATAACGTATAACGTAAAACGTATTACGTATTACGAATAACCTATAACGTCTAACGTATAACGTATAACGTATAACGTATAACGCACAACGTATAACGTATAACGTATTACGTTTAACCTGTAACGTCCAACGTATAACGTATAACGTATACCGTATAACGTATAACGTATAACTTATAACGTATAACGTATAACGTATAACGTGTAACGTATAACGTATAACGTAAAACGTATTACGTATTACGTATAACCTATAACGTCTAACGTATAACGTATAACGTATAACGTATATCGTATAACGTATAACGTATAACGTATAACGTTTAACGTATAACGTTTAACGTATAACGTATAACGTATAACGTATAACGTATAACGTATAACGTATAACGTATTACGTATAACGTATAACGAATAACGTATAACGTATAACGTGTAACGTATAACGTATAGCGTATAACGTATAACGTATTACATATTACATATAAAGTATAACGTACAACGTATAACGTATAACGTATAACGTCTAACGTTTAACGTATAACGTATATCGTATTACATATTACATATAACGTATAACGTACAACGTATAACGTATAACGTATAACGTATAACGTATAACGTATAACGTATAACGTATAACGTATAACGTATAACGTATAACGTATAACGTATAACGTATAACGTATAACGTATAACGTATATCCTATAACGCATAACGTATAACGTATAACGTATAACGTGTAACGTATAACGTATAACGAATAACGTATAACGTATAACGTATAACGTATAACGTACAACGCATAACGTGTAACGTATAACGTATAACGCATAACGTATAACGCATAACGTATAACGTATAACGTATAACGTATAACGTATAACGTATAACGTGTAACGTATAACGTATATCCTATAACGCATAACGTATAGCGTATAACGCATAACGTATAACGTATAACGTATAACGTATAACGTATAACGTATAACGTATAACGTATAACGTATAAGGTATAACGTATGACGAATACCCTAAAACGTAAAACGTATTACATATTACGCATAACGAGTAACGTATAACGTATAACGTATAACGTATAACGTATAACGTATAACGTATAACGAATAACGTATAACGTATAACGTATAACGTATAACGTATAACGTATAACGTATAACGTATAACGTATAACGTATAACTTATAACGTAAAACGTATTACATATTACGTATAACGAGTAACGTATAACGTATAACGTATAACGTATAACGTATAACGTATAACGAATAACGTATAACGTATAACGTATAACGTATAACGTATAATGCATAACGTATAACGTATAACGTATAACGTAAAACGTATAACGTATAACGTATAACGTATAACGTATAACGCATAACGTATAACGTATAACGTACAACGTATAACGTATGACGTATAATGCATAACGTATAACGTATAACGTATAACGTATAACGTATAACGTATAACGTATAACGTATAACGTATAACGTATAACGTATAACGTATAACGTATAACGTATAACGTATAACGTATAACGTATAACGTATAACGTATAACGTATAACGTATAACGTATAACGTATAACGTATAACGTATAACGTATAACGTATAACGTATATCGTATAACGTATAACGTATACCGTATAACGTATAACGTATAACTTTTAACGTATAGCGTATAAGGTATAACGTGTAACGTATAACGTATAACGTAAAACGTATTACGTATTACGTATAACCTATAACGTCTAACGTATAACGTATAACGTATAACGTATAACGCATAACGTATAACGTATAACGTATTACGTTTAACCTGTAACGTCCAACGTATAACGTATAACGTATACCGTATAACGTATAACGTATAACTTATAACGTATAACGTATAACGTATAACGTGTAACGTATAACGTATAACGTAAAACGTATTACGTATTACGTATAACCTATAACGTCTAACGTATAACGTATAACGTATAACCTATATCGTATAACGTATAACGTATAACGTATAACGTTTAACGTATAACGTTTAACGTATAACGTATAACGTATAACGTATAACGTATAACGTATAACGTATTACGTATAACGTATAACGAATAACGTATAACGTATAACGTATAACGTATAACGTATAACGTATAACGTATAACGTATAACGCATAACGCATAACGTATAACCCATAACGTATAACGTACAACGTGTAACGTATAACGTATAGCGTATAACGTATAACATATTACATATTACATATAACGTATAACGTACCACCTATAACGTATAACGTATAACGTATAACGTATCACGTATAACGTATAACGTATGACGTATCACGTATAAGGTATGACCTATAACGCATAACGTATAGCGTATAACGCATAACGTATAACGTATAACGTATAACGTATAACGTATAACGTATAACGCATAACGTATGATGCATAACGTATAACGTATAACGTGTAACGTATAACGTATAGCGTATAACGTATAACGTATTACATATTACATATAAAGTATAACGTACAACGTATAACGTATGACGTATAACGTATAACGTATAACGTATAACGTATAACGTATAACGTATAACGTATAAGGTATAACGTATAACGTATAACGTATAACGTATAACGTATAACGTATAACGTATAACGTATAACGTATAACTTATAACGTAAAACGTATTACATATTACGTATAACGAGTAACGTATAACGTATAACGTATAACGTATAACGTATAACGTATAACGTATAACGAATAACGTATAACGTATAACGTATAACGTATAACGTATAACGTATAACGTATAACGTATAACGTATAACGTATAACGTATAACGTATAACGTATAACTTATAACGTAAAACGTATTACATATTACGTATAACGAGTAACGTATAACGTATAACGTATAACGTATAACGTATAACGTATAACGAATAACGTATAACGTATAACGTATAACGTATAACGTATAATGCATAACGTATAACGTATAACGTATAACGTAAAACGTATAACGTATAACGTATAACGTATAACGTATAACGCATAACGTATAACGTATAACGTACAACGTATAACGTATAACGTATAATGCATAACGTATAACGTATAACGTATAACGTATAACGTATAACGTATAACGTATAACGTATAACGTATAACGTATAACGTATAACGTATAACGTATAACGTATAACGTATAACGTATAACGTATAACGTATAACGTATAACGTATAACGTATAACGTATAACGTATAACGTATAACGTATAACGTATAACGTATAACGTATAACGTATAACGTATAACGTATACCGTATAACGTATAACGTATAACTTTTAACGTATAGCGTATAAGGTATAACGTGTAACGTATAACGTATAACGTAAAACGTATTACGTATTACGTATAACCTATAACGTCTAACGTATAACGTATAACGTATAACGTATAACGCATAACGTATAACGTATAACGTATTACGTTTAACCTGTAACGTCCAACGTATAACGTATAACGTATACCGTATAACGTATAACGTATAACTTATAACGTATAACGTATAACGTATAACGTGTAACGTATAACGTATAACGTAAAACGTATTACGTATTACGTATAACCTATAACGTCTAACGTATAACGTATAACGTATAACGTATATCGTATAACGTATAACGTATAACGTATAACGTTTAACGTTTAACGTTTAACGTATAACGTATAACGTATAACGTATAACGTATAACGTATAACGTATTACGTATAACGTATAACGAATAACGTATAACGTATAACGTATAACGTATAACGTGTAACGTATAACGTATAGCGTATAACGTATAACATATTATATATTACATATAACGTATAACGTACCACCTATAACGTATAACGTATAACGTATAACGTATCACGTATAACGTATAACGTATGACGTATCACGTATAAGGTATGACCTATAACGCATAACGTATAGCGTATAACGCATAACGTATAACGTATAACGTATAACGTATAACGTATAACGTATAACGCATAACGTATAACGTATAACGTATAACGCATAACGTATAACGTATAACGTTTAACGTATAACGTATAACGTATGATGCATAACGTATAACGTATAACGTGTAACGTATAACGTATAGCGTATAACGTATAACGTATAACGTATAACGTATAACGTATAACGTATAACGTATAACGTATAACGTATAACGTATAACGTATAACGTATAACTTATAACGTAAAACGTATTACATATTACGTATAACGAGTAACGTATAACGTATAACGTATAACGTATAACGTATAACGTATAACGTATAACGTATAACGAATAACGTATAACGTATAACGTATAACGTATAACGTATATTGCATAACGTATAACGTATAACGTATAACGTAAAACGAATAACGTATAACGTATAACGTATAACGTATAACGTATAACGCATAACGTATAACGTATAACGTATAACGTATAACGTATAACGTATAATGCATAACGTATAACGTATAACGTATAACGTATAACGTATAACGTATAACGTATAACGTATAACGTATAACGTATAACGTATAACGTATAACGTATAACGTATAACGTATAACGTATAACGTATAACGTATAACGTATAACGTATAACGTATAACGTATAACGTATAACGTATAACGTATAACGTATAACGTATAACGTATAACGTATAACGTATAACGTATAACGTATAACGTATAACGTATAACGTATACCGTATAACGTATAACGTATAACTTTTAACGTATAACGTATAAGGTATAACGTGTAACGTATAACGTATAACGTATAACGTATAACGTATAACGTATAACGTATAACGTATACCGTATAACGTATAACGTATAACTTTTAACGTATAGCGTATAAGGTATAACGTGTAACGTATAACGTATAACGTAAAACGTATTACGTATTACGTATAACCTATAACGTCTAACGTATAACGTATAACGTATAACGTATAACGCATAACGTATAACGTATAACGTATTACGTTTAACCTGTAACGTCCAACGTATAACGTATAACGTATACCGTATAACGTATAACGTATAACTTATAACGTATAACGTATAACGTATAACGTGTAACGTATAACGTATAACGTAAAACGTATTACGTATTACGTATAACCTATAACGTCTAACGTATAACGTATAACGTATAACGTATATCGTATAACGTATAACGTATAACGTATAACGTTTAACGTATAACGTTTAACGTATAACGTATAACGTATAACGTATAACGTATAACGTATAACGTATTACGTATAACGTATAACGAATAACGTATAACGTATAACGTATAACGTATAACGTATAACGTATAACGTATAACGTATAACGTATAACGCATAACGCATAACGTATAACGCATAACGTATAACGTACAACGTGTAACGTATAACGTATAGCGTATAACGTATAACATATTACATATTACATATAACGTATAACGTACCACCTATAACGTATAACGTATAACGTATAACGTATCACGTATAACGTATAACGTATGACGTATCACGTATAAGGTATGACCTATAACGCATAACGTATAGCGTATAACGCATAACGTATAACGTATAACGTATAACGTATAACGTATAACGTATAACGTATAACGCATAACGTATAACGTATAACGTATAACGCATAACGTATAACGTATAACGTTTAACGTATAACGTATAACGTATGATGCATAACGTATAACGTATAACGTGTAACGTATAACGTATAGCGTATAACGTATAACGTATAACGTATAACGTATAACGTATAACGTATAACGTATAACGTATAACGTATAACGTATAACGTATAACTTATAACGTAAAACGTATTACATATTACGTATAACGAGTAACGTATAACGTATAACGTATAACGTATAACGTATAACGTATAACGTATAACGTATAACGAATAACGTATAACGTATAACGTATAACGTATAACGTATAATGCATAACGTATAACGTATAACGTATAACGTAAAACGAATAACGTATAACGTATAACGTATAACGTATAACGTATAACGCATAACGTATAACGTATAACGTATAACGTATAACGTATAACGTATAATGCATAACGTATAACGTATAACGTATAACGTATAACGTATAACGTATAACGTATAACGTGTAACGTATAACGTATAACGTATAACGTATAACGTATAACGTATAACGTATAACGTATAACGTATAACGTATAACGTATAACGTATAACGTATAACGTATAACGTATAACGTATAACGTATAACGTATAACGTATAACGTATAACGTATAACGTATAACGTATAACGTATAACGTATAACGTATAACGTATAACGTATACCGTATAACGTATAACGTATAACTTTTAACGTATAACGTATAAGGTATAACGTGTAACGTATAACGTATAACGTAAAACGTATTACGTATTACGAATAACCTATAACGTCTAACGTATAACGTATAACGTATAACGTATAACGCACAACGTATAACGTATAACGTATTACGTTTAACCTGTAACGTCCAACGTATAACGTATAACGTATACCGTATAACGTATAACGTATAACTTATAACGTATAACGTATAACGTATAACGTGTAACGTATAACGTATAACGTAAAACGTATTACGTATTACGTATAACCTATAACGTCTAACGTATAACGTATAACGTATAACGTATATCGTATAACGTATAACGTATAACGTATAACGTTTAACGTATAACGTTTAACGTATAACGTATAACGTATAACGTATAACGTATAACGTATAACGTATAACGTATTACGTATAACGTATAACGAATAACGTATAACGTATAACGTATAACGTATAACGTATAACGTATAACGTATAACGTATAACGTATAACGCATAACGTATAACGCATAACGTATAACGTACAACGTGTAACGTATAACGTATAGCGTATAACGTATAACATATTACATATTACATATGACGTCCCGGGCTGGCGGAGTGCCAGTTCGGGTTCCGGGAGGGCCGGTCGACGATCGACGCGATTCGACGCGTCCGGTCCCTCTCGGCCTCGGCGGTCTCCCGGGGTGGGGTGGCATTGGCGGTGTCCTTGGACATCGCCAATGCGTTTAACACCCTACCCTGGGCGGCGATTAGGCGGGGGCTTGAGGAACATCGAGTCCCCGCCTACCTTAGGGCAGTCGTCGAGGACTACCTCCGCGACAGGTGGATCGAGTATCCGGGCCGGTGCGGGACGGAGAGGAGAGCGGTGTACTCCGGGGTTCCGCAGGGGTCGGTGTTAGGACCCCTGCTGTGGAACCTCGGGTACGACACCGTCCTGCGGGCCGAAGACCTCCCCGACGGCGTCAGTCTGACATGTTACGCGGACGACACCTTGTTGTTGGCCGTCGGGGGGGACTGGAGGGGGGCTGTTCGGGCCGCCGAGGACGGTGTCCGGCGCGTCGTCTCCCGGATCAGGGGGATCGGTTTGGAGGTGGCTCTCCACAAAACCGAGGTACTCGGGATGTATAGACCCCGGGGAGAGCCGCCTCCCCCCCTGATCCGGGTGGGTGAGACAGACGTCGAGGTGAGGTCTCAGATGAAATATCTGGGACTTCACCTCGACAGCCACTGGCGCTTCGAGGGCCATTTCCGGGCCCTGGCCCCGCGGTTGGAGAGGATAGTTGGCGCTTTGGGCCGTATCCTCCCCAACCTGCGGGGCCCGAGTGACCGGGTTCGCCGCCTCTACGCGGGAATGGTCCACTCGGTGGCCCTATACGGGGCCCCCGTTTGGGCGGGCGACCTGGCCGCCTCCCGGCGCAGCAAGGTATTGCTGCGCCGGGTTCAAAGGCGGCTTGCACTGCGGATCGCCAGGGGGTACCGGACCGTTTCGTATGAGGCGGCGAGCGTCCTGTCAGGGCTACCCCCGGCGGACTTGATCGCGGGCGCGCATGCGGCTTTCTACGAGGGCCGCATGCGCGCCCGCGAGGATGGGGTGGTCCTGGCGGGCTGCGAGGTGGAGGCCCTGAGGCGCCAGGCCCGGGAGTCCATGCTGCAGCTTTGGCAGCAGCGGCTGGCCGAGCCGTTGTTCGGCCAGAGGACTGTCCGGGCTATCCGGCCGGTCCTGTTTGAGTGGCTGGGTAGGCGCTTCGGCTCACTCACCTACCGGTTGGTGCAGGTGCTGTCCGGGCACGGATGCTTCGGTCAGTACCTGTGCCGGATCGGTGTGGAAGAGGCGGCGCGCTGCTGGCACTGTCCAGCGGACGAGGACACGGCGCAACACACCCTCGAGGTGTGTCCGGCCTGGGGGGTGGAGCGCCGTGTCCTCACGGCCGTGATTGGGGCGGACCTATCGCTGCCGGGCGTGGTACAGGCCATGCTCGGCAGCGAGACGAAGTGGCGGGCCGTGGCCTCCTTCTGCGAGGAGGTAATCTCGCGGAAGGAGGCCGCGAGCCGCATTCGCGAGAGCGGGAGACCGCGAGCGAGGCCTCGTCCGAGGCCGGGGGCGGGTGGGCCTCCGGAAGGGCTGGGGAGGCCACCCTGAGAGCGGCGGGCGGGGGTGCGTAGCCCTTGAGGCTCGTGCCACCGCCCGTCGTCTGAGGGGTGGGAGGAATAAGGGACGGCGACGCTCTCGAGGGCGGAGAGGCCAGAGCCGCCCTCGGGAGCGTACGAGCCGGGGTGCGGCCGCGCCGACGGCACGGTCCCAGGGCCGTGCCTCCGGCGCGGCTATGGGGGCCGTGGGCGGTCGCGAGTGTGGGACTCGCGGCCGCCCTCGGGCGGCCCCCGGGAGTGGGACGTCGGAGCAGTGTGGCCCTGCTCCGACGTCGGGCGCCAGAGCGCCGAGGAGAAAACAGGGAAGGGAGGGTGAAGTACCCCCTCCCTTCCCTGGAACGGGAGGACACGGGCGCGAGAGCCCTGCACGGGGGAGCACCTGATGTTATGATGTCTTCGGTCCCAGGTGCTCCCCCTGCATAGTGCGAGGATGGCCACCGTGGTGGGTTTTAGTGGGTAGGTCCCGCGCCCGATGGGTTTCCTTCCGGGCGCGGGGAATCCCACACTCCCCCCGCCCCTCCCCAGGCGGCCGGGGGGTCTTTCGAAGATTTCCCCCACGTTAATAAAAAAAAAAAAAAAAAAAAAAAAAATATTACATATAACGTATAACGTACAACCTATAACGTATAACATATAACGTATAACGTATCACGTGTAACGTATAACGTATGACGTATCACGTATAAGGTATGACCTATAACGCATAACGTATAGCGTATAACGCATACCGTATAACGTATAACGTATAACGTATAACGTATAACGTATAACGCATAACGTATAACGTATAACGTATAACGCATAACGTATAACGTATAACGTTTAACGTATAACGTATAACGTATAACGTATAACGTATAACTTATAACGTAAAACGTATTACATATTACGTATAACGAGTAACGTATAACGTATAACGTATAACGTATAACGTATAACGTATAATGCATAACGTATAACGTATAACGTATAACGTAAAACGTATAACGTATAACGTATAACGTATAACGTATAACGCATAACGTATAACGTATAACGTATAACGTATAACGTATAACGTATAATGCATAACGTATAACGTATAACGTATAACGTATAACGTATAACGTATAACGTATAACGTATAACGTATAACGTATAACGTATAACGTATAACGTATAACGTATACCGTATAACGTATAACGTATAACTTTTAACGTATAACGTATAAGGTATAACGTGTAACGTATAACGTATAACGTAAAACGTATTACGTATTACGTATAACCTATAACGTCTAACGTATAACGTATAACGTATTACGTTTAACCTGTAACGTCCAACGTATAACGTATAACGTATACCGTATAACGTATAACGTATAACTTATAACGTATAACGTATAACGTATAACGTGTAACGTATAACGTATAACGTAAAACGTATTACGTATTACGTATAACCTATAACGTCTAACGTATAACGTATAACGTATAACGTATATCGTATAACGTATAACGTATAACGTATAACGTTTAACGTATAACGTTTAACGTATAACGTATAACGTATAACGTATCACGTATAATGTATGACCTATAACGCATAACGTATAGCGTATAACGCATAACGTATAACGTATAACGTATAACGTATAACGTATAACGTATAACGCATAACGTATAACGTATAACGTATAACGCATAACGTATAACGTATAACGTTTAACGTATAACGTATAACGTATAACGCATAACGTATAACGTATAACGTATAACGTATAACGTATTACATATTACACATAACGTATAACGTACAACGTATAACGTATAACGTATAACGTATAACGTATAACGTATAACGTATAACGTATAACGCATAACGTATGATGCATAACGTATAACGTATAACGTGTAACGTATAACGTACAGCGTATAACGTATAACGTATTACATATTACATATAAAGTATAACGTACAACGTATTACGTATAACGTATAACGTCTAACGTTTAACGTATAACGTATATCGTATTACATATTACATATAACGTATAAAGTACAACGTATAACGTATAACGTATAACGTATAACGTATAACGTATAACGTATAACGTATAACGTATAACGTATAACGTATAACGTATAACGTATAACGTATAACGTATAACGTATAACGTATAACTTATAACGTAAAACGTATTACATATTACGTATAACGAGTAACGTATAACGTATAACGTATAACGTATAACGTATAACGTATAACGTATAACGAATAACGTATAACGTATAACGTATAACGTATAACGTATAATGCATAACGTATAACGTATAACGTATAACGTAAAACGTATAACGTATAACGTATAACGTATAACGTATAACGCATAACGTATAACGTATAACGTATAACGTATAACGTATAACGTATAATGCATAACGTATAACGTATAACGTATAACGTATAACGTATAACGTATAACGTATAACGTATAACGTATAACGTATAACGTATAACGTATAACGTATAACGTATAACGTATAACGTATAACGTATAACGTATAACGTATAACGTATAACGTATAACGTATAACGTATAACGTATAACGTATAACGTATAACGTATAACGTATAACGTATAACGTATAACGTATACCGTATAACGTATAACGTATAACTTTTAACGTATAACGTATAAGGTATAACGTGTAACGTATAACGTATAACGTAAAACGTATTACGTATTACGAATAACCTATAACGTCTAACGTATAACGTATAACGTATAACGTATAACGCACAACGTATAACGTATAACGTATTACGTTTAACCTGTAACGTCCAACGTATAACGTATAACGTATACCGTATAACGTATAACGTATAACTTATAACGTATAACGTATAACGTATAACGTGTAACGTATAACGTATAACGTAAAACGTATTACGTATTACGTATAACCTATAACGTCTAACGTATAACGTATAACGTATAACGTATATCGTATAACGTATAACGTATAACGTATAACGTTTAACGTATAACGTTTAACGTATAACGTATAACGTATAACGTATAACGTATAACGTATAACGTATAACGTATTACGTATAACGTATAACGAATAACGTATAACGTATAACGTGTAACGTATAACGTATAGCGTATAACGTATAACGTATTACATATTACATATAAAGTATAACGTACAACGTATAACGTATAACGTATAACGTCTAACGTTTAACGTATAACGTATATCGTATTACATATTACATATAACGTATAACGTACAACGTATAACGTATAACGTATAACGTATAACGTATAACGTATAACGTATAACGTATAACGTATAACGTATAACGTATAACGTATAACGTATAACGTATAACGTATAACGTATAACGTATATCCTATAACGCATAACGTATAACGTATAACGTATAACGTGTAACGTATAACGTATAACGAATAACGTATAACGTATAACGTATAACGTATAACGTACAACGCATAACGTGTAACGTATAACGTATAACGCATAACGTATAACGCATAACGTATAACGTATAACGTATAACGTATAACGTATAACGTATAACGTGTAACGTATAACGTATATCCTATAACGCATAACGTATAGCGTATAACGCATAACGTATAACGTATAACGTATAACGTATAACGTATAACGTATAACGTATAACGTATAACGTATAAGGTATAACGTATGACGAATACCCTAAAACGTAAAACGTATTACATATTACGCATAACGAGTAACGTATAACGTATAACGTATAACGTATAACGTATAACGTATAACGTATAACGAATAACGTATAACGTATAACGTATAACGTATAACGTATAACGTATAACGTATAACGTATAACGTATAACGTATAACTTATAACGTAAAACGTATTACATATTACGTATAACGAGTAACGTATAACGTATAACGTATAACGTATAACGTATAACGTATAACGAATAACGTATAACGTATAACGTATAACGTATAACGTATAATGCATAACGTATAACGTATAACGTATAACGTAAAACGTATAACGTATAACGTATAACGTATAACGTATAACGCATAACGTATAACGTATAACGTACAACGTATAACGTATGACGTATAATGCATAACGTATAACGTATAACGTATAACGTATAACGTATAACGTATAACGTATAACGTATAACGTATAACGTATAACGTATAACGTATAACGTATAACGTATAACGTATAACGTATAACGTATAACGTATAACGTATAACGTATAACGTATAACGTATAACGTATAACGTATAACGTATAACGTATAACGTATAACGTATATCGTATAACGTATAACGTATACCGTATAACGTATAACGTATAACTTTTAACGTATAGCGTATAAGGTATAACGTGTAACGTATAACGTATAACGTAAAACGTATTACGTATTACGTATAACCTATAACGTCTAACGTATAACGTATAACGTATAACGTATAACGCATAACGTATAACGTATAACGTATTACGTTTAACCTGTAACGTCCAACGTATAACGTATAACGTATACCGTATAACGTATAACGTATAACTTATAACGTATAACGTATAACGTATAACGTGTAACGTATAACGTATAACGTAAAACGTATTACGTATTACGTATAACCTATAACGTCTAACGTATAACGTATAACGTATAACCTATATCGTATAACGTATAACGTATAACGTATAACGTTTAACGTATAACGTTTAACGTATAACGTATAACGTATAACGTATAACGTATAACGTATAACGTATTACGTATAACGTATAACGAATAACGTATAACGTATAACGTATAACGTATAACGTATAACGTATAACGTATAACGTATAACGCATAACGCATAACGTATAACCCATAACGTATAACGTACAACGTGTAACGTATAACGTATAGCGTATAACGTATAACATATTACATATTACATATAACGTATAACGTACCACCTATAACGTATAACGTATAACGTATAACGTATCACGTATAACGTATAACGTATGACGTATCACGTATAAGGTATGACCTATAACGCATAACGTATAGCGTATAACGCATAACGTATAACGTATAACGTATAACGTATAACGTATAACGTATAACGCATAACGTATGATGCATAACGTATAACGTATAACGTGTAACGTATAACGTATAGCGTATAACGTATAACGTATTACATATTACATATAAAGTATAACGTACAACGTATAACGTATGACGTATAACGTATAACGTATAACGTATAACGTATAACGTATAACGTATAACGTATAAGGTATAACGTATAACGTATAACGTATAACGTATAACGTATAACGTATAACGTATAACGTATAACGTATAACTTATAACGTAAAACGTATTACATATTACGTATAACGAGTAACGTATAACGTATAACGTATAACGTATAACGTATAACGTATAACGTATAACGAATAACGTATAACGTATAACGTATAACGTATAACGTATAACGTATAACGTATAACGTATAACGTATAACGTATAACGTATAACGTATAACGTATAACTTATAACGTAAAACGTATTACATATTACGTATAACGAGTAACGTATAACGTATAACGTATAACGTATAACGTATAACGTATAACGAATAACGTATAACGTATAACGTATAACGTATAACGTATAATGCATAACGTATAACGTATAACGTATAACGTAAAACGTATAACGTATAACGTATAACGTATAACGTATAACGCATAACGTATAACGTATAACGTACAACGTATAACGTATAACGTATAATGCATAACGTATAACGTATAACGTATAACGTATAACGTATAACGTATAACGTATAACGTATAACGTATAACGTATAACGTATAACGTATAACGTATAACGTATAACGTATAACGTATAACGTATAACGTATAACGTATAACGTATAACGTATAACGTATAACGTATAACGTATAACGTATAACGTATAACGTATAACGTATAACGTATAACGTATAACGTATACCGTATAACGTATAACGTATAACTTTTAACGTATAGCGTATAAGGTATAACGTGTAACGTATAACGTATAACGTAAAACGTATTACGTATTACGTATAACCTATAACGTCTAACGTATAACGTATAACGTATAACGTATAACGCATAACGTATAACGTATAACGTATTACGTTTAACCTGTAACGTCCAACGTATAACGTATAACGTATACCGTATAACGTATAACGTATAACTTATAACGTATAACGTATAACGTATAACGTGTAACGTATAACGTATAACGTAAAACGTATTACGTATTACGTATAACCTATAACGTCTAACGTATAACGTATAACGTATAACGTATATCGTATAACGTATAACGTATAACGTATAACGTTTAACGTTTAACGTTTAACGTATAACGTATAACGTATAACGTATAACGTATAACGTATAACGTATTACGTATAACGTATAACGAATAACGTATAACGTATAACGTATAACGTATAACGTGTAACGTATAACGTATAGCGTATAACGTATAACATATTATATATTACATATAACGTATAACGTACCACCTATAACGTATAACGTATAACGTATAACGTATCACGTATAACGTATAACGTATGACGTATCACGTATAAGGTATGACCTATAACGCATAACGTATAGCGTATAACGCATAACGTATAACGTATAACGTATAACGTATAACGTATAACGTATAACGCATAACGTATAACGTATAACGTATAACGCATAACGTATAACGTATAACGTTTAACGTATAACGTATAACGTATGATGCATAACGTATAACGTATAACGTGTAACGTATAACGTATAGCGTATAACGTATAACGTATAACGTATAACGTATAACGTATAACGTATAACGTATAACGTATAACGTATAACGTATAACGTATAACGTATAACTTATAACGTAAAACGTATTACATATTACGTATAACGAGTAACGTATAACGTATAACGTATAACGTATAACGTATAACGTATAACGTATAACGTATAACGAATAACGTATAACGTATAACGTATAACGTATAACGTATATTGCATAACGTATAACGTATAACGTATAACGTAAAACGAATAACGTATAACGTATAACGTATAACGTATAACGTATAACGCATAACGTATAACGTATAACGTATAACGTATAACGTATAACGTATAATGCATAACGTATAACGTATAACGTATAACGTATAACGTATAACGTATAACGTATAACGTATAACGTATAACGTATAACGTATAACGTATAACGTATAACGTATAACGTATAACGTATAACGTATAACGTATAACGTATAACGTATAACGTATAACGTATAACGTATAACGTATAACGTATAACGTATAACGTATAACGTATAACGTATAACGTATAACGTATAACGTATAACGTATAACGTATACCGTATAACGTATAACGTATAACTTTTAACGTATAACGTATAAGGTATAACGTGTAACGTATAACGTATAACGTATAACGTATAACGTATAACGTATAACGTATAACGTATACCGTATAACGTATAACGTATAACTTTTAACGTATAGCGTATAAGGTATAACGTGTAACGTATAACGTATAACGTAAAACGTATTACGTATTACGTATAACCTATAACGTCTAACGTATAACGTATAACGTATAACGTATAACGCATAACGTATAACGTATAACGTATTACGTTTAACCTGTAACGTCCAACGTATAACGTATAACGTATACCGTATAACGTATAACGTATAACTTATAACGTATAACGTATAACGTATAACGTGTAACGTATAACGTATAACGTAAAACGTATTACGTATTACGTATAACCTATAACGTCTAACGTATAACGTATAACGTATAACGTATATCGTATAACGTATAACGTATAACGTATAACGTTTAACGTATAACGTTTAACGTATAACGTATAACGTATAACGTATAACGTATAACGTATAACGTATTACGTATAACGTATAACGAATAACGTATAACGTATAACGTATAACGTATAACGTATAACGTATAACGTATAACGTATAACGTATAACGCATAACGCATAACGTATAACGCATAACGTATAACGTACAACGTGTAACGTATAACGTATAGCGTATAACGTATAACATATTACATATTACATATAACGTATAACGTACCACCTATAACGTATAACGTATAACGTATAACGTATCACGTATAACGTATAACGTATGACGTATCACGTATAAGGTATGACCTATAACGCATAACGTATAGCGTATAACGCATAACGTATAACGTATAACGTATAACGTATAACGTATAACGTATAACGTATAACGCATAACGTATAACGTATAACGTATAACGCATAACGTATAACGTATAACGTTTAACGTATAACGTATAACGTATGATGCATAACGTATAACGTATAACGTGTAACGTATAACGTATAGCGTATAACGTATAACGTATAACGTATAACGTATAACGTATAACGTATAACGTATAACGTATAACGTATAACGTATAACGTATAACTTATAACGTAAAACGTATTACATATTACGTATAACGAGTAACGTATAACGTATAACGTATAACGTATAACGTATAACGTATAACGTATAACGTATAACGAATAACGTATAACGTATAACGTATAACGTATAACGTATAATGCATAACGTATAACGTATAACGTATAACGTAAAACGAATAACGTATAACGTATAACGTATAACGTATAACGTATAACGCATAACGTATAACGTATAACGTATAACGTATAACGTATAACGTATAATGCATAACGTATAACGTATAACGTATAACGTATAACGTATAACGTATAACGTATAACGTGTAACGTATAACGTATAACGTATAACGTATAACGTATAACGTATAACGTATAACGTATAACGTATAACGTATAACGTATAACGTATAACGTATAACGTATAACGTATAACGTATAACGTATAACGTATAACGTATAACGTATAACGTATAACGTATAACGTATAACGTATACCGTATAACGTATAACGTATAACTTTTAACGTATAGCGTATAAGGTATAACGTGTAACGTATAACGTATAACGTAAAACGTATTACGTATTACGTATAACCTATAACGTCTAACGTATAACGTATAACGTATAACGTATAACGCATAACGTATAACGTATAACGTATTACGTTTAACCTGTAACGTCCAACGTATAACGTATAACGTATACCGTATAACGTATAACGTATAACTTATAACGTATAACGTATAACGTATAACGTGTAACGTATAACGTATAACGTAAAACGTATTACGTATTACGTATAACCTATAACGTCTAACGTATAACGTATAACGTATAACGTATATCGTATAACGTATAACGTATAACGTATAACGTTTAACGTTTAACGTTTAACGTATAACGTATAACGTATAACGTATAACGTATAACGTATAACGTATTACGTATAACGTATAACGAATAACGTATAACGTATAACGTATAACGTATAACGTGTAACGTATAACGTATAGCGTATAACGTATAACATATTATATATTACATATAACGTATAACGTACCACCTATAACGTATAACGTATAACGTATAACGTATCACGTATAACGTATAACGTATGACGTATCACGTATAAGGTATGACCTATAACGCATAACGTATAGCGTATAACGCATAACGTATAACGTATAACGTATAACGTATAACGTATAACGTATAACGCATAACGTATAACGTATAACGTATAACGCATAACGTATAACGTATAACGTTTAACGTATAACGTATAACGTATGATGCATAACGTATAACGTATAACGTGTAACGTATAACGTATAGCGTATAACGTATAACGTATAACGTATAACGTATAACGTATAACGTAT
Source organism: Ptiloglossa arizonensis (assembly GCF_051014685.1). NCBI lineage: Eukaryota > Metazoa > Arthropoda > Insecta > Hymenoptera > Colletidae > Ptiloglossa > Ptiloglossa arizonensis. The sequence continues at coordinate 1,362,383 of NW_027478450.1, read as the reverse complement.
AACGTATAACGTATAACGTATAACGTATAACGTATAACGTATAACTTATAACGTAAAACGTATTACATATTACGTATAACGAGTAACGTATAACGTATAACGTATAACGTATAACGTATAACGTATAACGTATAACGTATAACGAATAACGTATAACGTATAACGTATAACGTATAACGTATAATGCATAACGTATAACGTATAACGTATAACGTAAAACGAATAACGTATAACGTATAACGTATAACGTATAACGTATAACGCATAACGTATAACGTATAACGTATAACGTATAACGTATAACGTATAATGCATAACGTATAACGTATAACGTATAACGTATAACGTATAACGTATAACGTATAACGTATAACGTATAACGTATAACGTATAACGTATAACGTATAACGTATAACGTATAACGTATAACGTATAACGTATAACGTATAACGTATAACGTATAACGTATAACGTATAACGTATAACGTATAACGTATAACGTATAACGTATAACGTATAACGTATAACGTATAACGTATAACGTATAACGTATAACGTATAACGTATACCGTATAACGTATAACGTATAACTTTTAACGTATAACGTATAAGGTATAACGTGTAACGTATAACGTATAACGTATAACGTATAACGTATAACGTATAACGTATAACGTATACCGTATAACGTATAACGTATAACTTTTAACGTATAGCGTATAAGGTATAACGTGTAACGTATAACGTATAACGTAAAACGTATTACGTATTACGTATAACCTATAACGTCTAACGTATAACGTATAACGTATAACGTATAACGCATAACGTATAACGTATAACGTATTACGTTTAACCTGTAACGTCCAACGTATAACGTATAACGTATACCGTATAACGTATAACGTATAACTTATAACGTATAACGTATAACGTATAACGTGTAACGTATAACGTATAACGTAAAACGTATTACGTATTACGTATAACCTATAACGTCTAACGTATAACGTATAACGTATAACGTATATCGTATAACGTATAACGTATAACGTATAACGTTTAACGTATAACGTTTAACGTATAACGTATAACGTATAACGTATAACGTATAACGTATAACGTATTACGTATAACGTATAACGAATAACGTATAACGTATAACGTATAACGTATAACGTATAACGTATAACGTATAACGTATAACGTATAACGCATAACGCATAACGTATAACGCATAACGTATAACGTACAACGTGTAACGTATAACGTATAGCGTATAACGTATAACATATTACATATTACATATAACGTATAACGTACCACCTATAACGTATAACGTATAACGTATAACGTATCACGTATAACGTATAACGTATGACGTATCACGTATAAGGTATGACCTATAACGCATAACGTATAGCGTATAACGCATAACGTATAACGTATAACGTATAACGTATAACGTATAACGTATAACGTATAACGCATAACGTATAACGTATAACGTATAACGCATAACGTATAACGTATAACGTTTAACGTATAACGTATAACGTATGATGCATAACGTATAACGTATAACGTGTAACGTATAACGTATAGCGTATAACGTATAACGTATAACGTATAACGTATAACGTATAACGTATAACGTATAACGTATAACGTATAACGTATAACGTATAACTTATAACGTAAAACGTATTACATATTACGTATAACGAGTAACGTATAACGTATAACGTATAACGTATAACGTATAACGTATAACGTATAACGTATAACGAATAACGTATAACGTATAACGTATAACGTATAACGTATAATGCATAACGTATAACGTATAACGTATAACGTAAAACGAATAACGTATAACGTATAACGTATAACGTATAACGTATAACGCATAACGTATAACGTATAACGTATAACGTATAACGTATAACGTATAATGCATAACGTATAACGTATAACGTATAACGTATAACGTATAACGTATAACGTATAACGTGTAACGTATAACGTATAACGTATAACGTATAACGTATAACGTATAACGTATAACGTATAACGTATAACGTATAACGTATAACGTATAACGTATAACGTATAACGTATAACGTATAACGTATAACGTATAACGTATAACGTATAACGTATAACGTATAACGTATAACGTATAACGTATAACGTATAACGTATAACGTATAACGTATACCGTATAACGTATAACGTATAACTTTTAACGTATAACGTATAAGGTATAACGTGTAACGTATAACGTATAACGTAAAACGTATTACGTATTACGAATAACCTATAACGTCTAACGTATAACGTATAACGTATAACGTATAACGCACAACGTATAACGTATAACGTATTACGTTTAACCTGTAACGTCCAACGTATAACGTATAACGTATACCGTATAACGTATAACGTATAACTTATAACGTATAACGTATAACGTATAACGTGTAACGTATAACGTATAACGTAAAACGTATTACGTATTACGTATAACCTATAACGTCTAACGTATAACGTATAACGTATAACGTATATCGTATAACGTATAACGTATAACGTATAACGTTTAACGTATAACGTTTAACGTATAACGTATAACGTATAACGTATAACGTATAACGTATAACGTATAACGTATTACGTATAACGTATAACGAATAACGTATAACGTATAACGTATAACGTATAACGTATAACGTATAACGTATAACGTATAACGTATAACGCATAACGTATAACGCATAACGTATAACGTACAACGTGTAACGTATAACGTATAGCGTATAACGTATAACATATTACATATTACATATGACGTCCCGGGCTGGCGGAGTGCCAGTTCGGGTTCCGGGAGGGCCGGTCGACGATCGACGCGATTCGACGCGTCCGGTCCCTCTCGGCCTCGGCGGTCTCCCGGGGTGGGGTGGCATTGGCGGTGTCCTTGGACATCGCCAATGCGTTTAACACCCTACCCTGGGCGGCGATTAGGCGGGGGCTTGAGGAACATCGAGTCCCCGCCTACCTTAGGGCAGTCGTCGAGGACTACCTCCGCGACAGGTGGATCGAGTATCCGGGCCTGTGCGGGACGGAGAGGAGAGCGGTGTACTCCGGGGTTCCGCAGGGGTCGGTGTTAGGACCCCTGCTGTGGAACCTCGGGTACGACACCGTCCTGCGGGCCGAAGACCTCCCCGACGGCGTCAGTCTGACATGTTACGCGGACGACACCTTGTTGTTGGCCGTCGGGGGGGACTGGAGGGGGGCTGTTCGGGCCGCCGAGGACGGTGTCCGGCGCGTCGTCTCCCGGATCAGGGGGATCGGTTTGGAGGTGGCTCTCCACAAAACCGAGGTACTCGGGATGTATAGACCCCGGGGAGAGCCGCCTCCCCCCCTGATCCGGGTGGGTGAGACAGACGTCGAGGTGAGGTCTCAGATGAAATATCTGGGACTTCACCTCGACAGCCACTGGCGCTTTGAGGGCCATTTCCGGGCCCTGGCCCCGCGGTTGGAGAGGATAGTTGGCGCTTTGGGCCGTATCCTCCCCAACCTGCGGGGCCCGAGTGACCGGGTTCGCCGCCTCTACGCGGGAATGGTCCACTCGGTGGCCCTATACGGGGCCCCCGTTTGGGCGGGCGACCTGGCCGCCTCCCGGCGCAGCAAGGTATTGCTGCGCCGGGTTCAAAGGCGGCTTGCACTGCGGATCGCCAGGGGGTACCGGACCGTTTCGTATGAGGCGGCGAGCGTCCTGTCAGGGCTACCCCCGGCGGACTTGATCGCGGGCGCGCATGCGGCTTTCTACGAGGGCCGCATGCGCGCCCGCGAGGATGGGGTGGTCCTGGCGGGCTGCGAGGTGGAGGCCCTGAGGCGCCAGGCCCGGGAGTCCATGCTGCAGCTTTGGCAGCAGCGGCTGGCCGAGCCGTTGTTCGGCCAGAGGACTGTCCGGGCTATCCGGCCGGTCCTGTTTGAGTGGCTGGGTAGGCGCTTCGGCTCACTCACCTACCGGTTGGTGCAGGTGCTGTCCGGGCACGGATGCTTCGGTCAGTACCTGTGCCGGATCGGTGTGGAAGAGGCGGCGCGCTGCTGGCACTGTCCAGCGGACGAGGACACGGCGCAACACACCCTCGAGGTGTGTCCGGCCTGGGGGGTGGAGCGCCGTGTCCTCACGGCCGTGATTGGGGCGGACCTATCGCTGCCGGGCGTGGTACAGGCCATGCTCGGCAGCGAGACGAAGTGGCGGGCCGTGGCCTCCTTCTGCGAGGAGGTAATCTCGCGGAAGGAGGCCGCGAGCCGCATTCGCGAGAGCGGGAGACCGCGAGCGAGGCCTCGTCCGAGGCCGGGGGCGGGTGGGCCTCCGGAAGGGCTGGGGAGGCCACCCTGAGAGCGGCGGGCGGGGGTGCGTAGCCCTTGAGGCTCGTGCCACCGCCCGTCGTCTGAGGGGTGGGAGGAATAAGGGACGGCGACGCTCTCGAGGGCGGAGAGGCCAGAGCCGCCCTCGGGAGCGTACGAGCCGGGGTGCGGCCGCGCCGACGGCACGGTCCCAGGGCCGTGCCTCCGGCGCGGCTATGGGGGCCGTGGGCGGTCGCGAGTGTGGGACTCGCGGCCGCCCTCGGGCGGCCCCCGGGAGTGGGACGTCGGAGCAGTGTGGCCCTGCTCCGACGTCGGGCGCCAGAGCGCCGAGGAGAAAACAGGGAAGGGAGGGTGAAGTACCCCCTCCCTTCCCTGGAACGGGAGGACACGGGCGCGAGAGCCCTGCACGGGGGAGCACCTGATGTTATGATGTCTTCGGTCCCAGGTGCTCCCCCTGCATAGTGCGAGGATGGCCACCGTGGTGGGTTTTAGTGGGTAGGTCCCGCGCCCGATGGGTTTCCTTCCGGGCGCGGGGAATCCCACACTCCCCCCGCCCCTCCCCAGGCGGCCGGGGGGTCTTTCGAAGATTTCCCCCACGTTAATAAAAAAAAAAAAAAAAAAAAAAAAAATATTACATATAACGTATAACGTACAACCTATAACGTATAACATATAACGTATAACGTATCACGTGTAACGTATAACGTATGACGTATCACGTATAAGGTATGACCTATAACGCATAACGTATAGCGTATAACGCATACCGTATAACGTATAACGTATAACGTATAACGTATAACGTATAACGCATAACGTATAACGTATAACGTATAACGCATAACGTATAACGTATAACGTTTAACGTATAACGTATAACGTATAACGTATAACGTATAACTTATAACGTAAAACGTATTACATATTACGTATAACGAGTAACGTATAACGTATAACGTATAACGTATAACGTATAACGTATAACGTATAACGAATAACGTATAACGTATAACGTATAACGTATAACGTATAATGCATAACGTATAACGTATAACGTATAACGTAAAACGTATAACGTATAACGTATAACGTATAACGTATAACGCATAACGTATAACGTATAACGTATAACGTATAACGTATAACGTATAATGCATAACGTATAACGTATAACGTATAACGTATAACGTATAACGTATAACGTATAACGTATAACGTATAACGTATAACGTATAACGTATATCGTATAACGTATAACGTATAACGTATAACGTATAACGTATAACGTATAACGTATAACGTATAACGTATAACGTATAACGTATAACGTATACCGTATAACGTATAACGTATAACTTTTAACGTATAACATATAAGGTATAACGTGTAACGTATAACGTATAACGTAAAACGTATTACGTATTACGAATAACCTATAACGTCTAACGTATAACGTATAACGTATAACGTATAACGCACAACGTATAACGTATAACGTATTACGTTTAACCTGTAACGTCCAACGTATAACGTATAACGTATACCGTATAACGTATAACGTATAACTTATAACGTATAACGTATAACGTATAACGTGTAACGTATAACGTATAACGTAAAACGTATTACGTATTACGTATAACCTATAACGTCTAACGTATAACGTATAACGTATAACGTATATCGTATAACGTATAACGTATAACGTATAACGTTTAACGTATAACGTTTAACGTATAACGTATAACGTATAACGTATAACGTATAACGTATTACGTATAACGTATAACGAATAACGTATAACGTATAACGTATAACGTATAACGTATAACGTATAACGTATAACGTATAACGCATAACGTATAACGCATAACGTATAACGTACAACGTGTAACGTATAACGTATAGCGTATAACGTATAACATATTACATATTACATATAACGTATAACGTACAACCTATAACGTATAACGTATAACGTATAACGTATCACGTGTAACGTATAACGTATGACGTATCACGTATAAGGTATGACCTATAACGCATAACGTATAGCGTATAACGCATAACGTATAACGTATAACGTATAACGTATAACGTATAACGTATAACGCATAACGTATAACGTATAACGTATAACGCATAACGTATAACGTATAACGTTTAACGTATAACGTATAACGTAGAACGTATAACGTATAACGTATAACGTATAACGTACAACGTATAACGTATAACGTATATCGTATAACGTATAACGTATAACGTATAACGTTTAACGTATAACGTATAACGTATAACGTATAACGTATAACGTATAACGTATAACGTATAACGTATAACGTATTACGTATAACGTATAACGAATAACGTATATCGTATAACGAATAACGTATAACGTATAACGTATAACGTATAACGTATAACGTATAACGTATAACGTATAACGTATAACGTATAACGTTTAACGTATAACGTATAACGTATAACGTATAACGTATAACGTATAACGTATAACGTATAACGTATAACGTATTACGTATAACGTATAACGAATAACGTATATCGTATAACGTATAACGTATAACGTATAACGCATAACGTATAACGCATAACGTATAACGTATAACGTGTAACGTATAACGTATAGCGTATAACGTATAACGTATTACATATTACATATAACGTATAACGTACAACGTATAACGTATAACATATAACGTCTAACGTTTAACGTATAACGTACAACGTATAACGTCTAACGTATAACGTATAACATATTACGTATAACGTATAACGAATAACGTATAACGTATAACGTATAACGTATAACGTATAACGTATAACGTATAACGTATAACGTATAACGTATAACGCATAACGTATAACGCATAACGAATAACGTATAACGTGTAACGTATAACGTATGGCGTATAACGTATAACGTATTACATATTACATATAACGTATAACGTACAACGTATAACGTATAACGTATAACGTATAACGTATAACGTATAACGTATAACGTATAACGTATAACGCATAACGTATAATGCATAACGTATAACGTATAACGTGTAACGTATAACGTATAGCGTATAACGTATAACGTATTACATATTACATATAAAGTATAACGTACAACGTATAACGTATAACGTATAACGTCTAACGTTTAACGTATAACGTATAACGTATTACATATTACATATAACGTATAACGTACAACGTATAACGTATAACGTATAACGTATAACGTATAACGTATAACGTATAACGTATAACGTATAACGTATAACGTATAACGTATAACGTATAACGTATAACGTATAACGTATAACGTATAACGTATAACGTATAACGTATAACGTACAACTTATAACGTAAAACGTATTACATATTACGTATAACGAGTAACGTATAACGTATAACGTATAACGTATAACGTTTAACGTATAACGAATAACGTATAACGTATAACGTATAACGTATAACGTATAATGCATAACGTATAACGTATAACGTATAACGTATAAAATATAACGTATAACGTATAACGTATAACGTATTACGTATAACGTATAACGAATAACGTATATCGTATAACGTATAACGTATAACGTATAACGCATAACGTATAACGCATAACGTATAACGTATAACGTGTAACGTATACCGTATAGCGTATAACGTATAACGTATTACATATTACATATAACATATAACGTACAACGTATAACGTATAAAATATAACGTCTAACGTTTAACGTATAACGTACAACGTATAACGTCTAACGTATAACGTATAACGTATTACGTATAACGTATAACGAATAACGTATAACGTATAACGTATAACGTATAACGTATAACGTATAACGTATAACGTATAACGTATAATGTATAACGCATAACGTATAACGCATAACGAATAACGTATAACGTGTAACGTATAACGTATAGCGTATAACGTATAACGTATTACATATTACATATAACGTATAACGTACAACGTATAACGTATAACGTATAACGTATAACGTATAACGTATAACGTATAACGTATAACGTATAACGCATAACGTATAATGCATAACGTATAACGTATAACGTATAACGTGTAACGTATAACGTATAGCGTATAACGTATAACGTATTACATATTACATATAACGTATAACGTACAACGTATAACGTATAACGTACAACGTATAACGTATAACGTATATCGTATAACGTATAACGTATAACGTATAACGTTTAACGTATAACGTATAAGGTATAACGTATAACGTATAACGTATAACGTATAACGTATAACGTATTACGTATAACGTATAACGAATAACGTATATAGTATAACGTATAACGTATAACGTATAACGCATAACGTATAACGCATAACGTATAACGTATAACGTGTAACGTATAACGTATAGCGTATAACGTATAACGTATTACATATTACATATAACGTATAACGTACAACGTATAACGTATAACATATAACGTCTAACGTTTAACGTATAACGTACAACGTATAACGTCTAACGTATAACGTATAACGTATTACGTATAACGTATAACGAATAACGTATAACGTATAACGTATAACGTATAACGTATAACGTATAACGTATAACGTATAACGTATAACGTATAACGCATAACGTATAACGCATAACGAATAACGTGTAACGTGTAACGTATAACGTATAGCGTATAACGTATAACGTATTACATATTACATATAACGTATAACGTACAACGTATAACGTATAACGTATAACGTATAACGTATAACGTATAACGTATAACGTATAACGTATAACGCATAACGTATAATGCATAACGTATAACGTATAACGTGTAACGTATAACGTATAGCGTATAACGTATAACGTATTACATATTACATATAAAGTATAACGTACAACGTATAACGTATAACGTAAAACGTCTAACGTTTAACGTATAACGTATAACGTATTACATATTACATATAACGTATAACGTACAACGTATAACGTATAACGTATAACGTATAACGTAGAACGTATAACGTATAACGTATAACGTATAACGTATAACGTATAACGTATAACGTATAACGTATAACGTATAACGTATAACGTATAACTTATAACGTAAAGCGTATTACATATTACGTATAACGAGTAACGTATAACGTATAACGTATAACGTATAACGTTTAACGTATAACGAATAACGTATAACGTATAACGTATAACGTATAACGTATAATGCATAACGTATAACGTATAACGTATAACGTATAACGTACAACGTATAACGTATAACGTATAACGTATAACGTATAACGTATAACGTATAACGTATAACGTATAACGTATAACGTATAACGTATTACATATTACATATAACGTATAACGTACAACGTATAACGTATAACGTATAACGTATAACGTATAACGTATAACGTATAACGTATAACGTATAACGTATAACGTATAACGTATAACGTATAACGTATAACGTACAACGTATAACGTATAACGTATATCGTATAACGTATAACGTATAACGTATAACGTTTAACGTATAACGTATAACGTATAACGTATAACGTATAACGCATAACGTATAACGTATTACGTATAACGTATAACGAATAACGTATAACGTATAACGTATAACGTATAACGTATAACGTATAACGTATAACGTATAACGTATAACGTATAACGCATAACGTATAACGCATAACGTATAACGTATAACGTGTAACGTATACCGTATAGCGTATAACGTATAACGTATTACATATTACATATAACGTATAACGTACAACGTATAACGTATAACGTATAACGTATAACGTATAACGTATAACGTATAACGTATAACGTATAACGTATAACGTATAACGTATAACGTATAACGTATAACGTACAACGTATAACGTATAACGTATATCGTATAACGTATAACGTATAACGTATAGATTTAACATATAACGTATAACGTATAACGTATAACGTATAACGCATAACGTATAACGTATAACGTATAACGTATAACGTATAACGTATAACGTATAACGTATAACGTATAACGTATAACGTACAACCTATAACTTACAACGTTTAACGTACAACGTATAACGTATAACGTATAACGTATAACGTATAACGTTTAACGTATAACGTATAACGTATAACGTATAACGTATAACGTATAACGTACAACGTTTAACGTATAACGTATATCGTATAACGTATAACGTATAACGTATAACGTATAACGTATAACGTACAACGTTTAACGTATAACGTATATCGTATAACGTATAACGTATAACGTATAACGTTTAACGTATAACGTATAACGTATAGCGTATAACGTATAACGTATAACGTATAACGTATAACGTATAACGTGTAACGCATAACGTATAACGCATAACGTATAACGTATAACGTGTAACGTATAACGTACAGCGTATAACGTATAACGTATTACATATTACATATAACGTATAACGTACAACGTATAACGTAGAACATATAACGTCTAACGTTTAACGTATAACGTATAACGTATAACGTATAACGTATAACGTATAACGTATAACGTATAACGTATAACGTATAACGTATAACGTATAACGTATAACGTATAACGTATAACGTATAACGTATAACGTATAACGTATAACGTATAACGTATAACGTATAACGTATAACGTACAACGTATAACTTACAACGTATAACGTACAACGTATAACGTATAACGTATAACGTATAACGTATAACGTATAACGTTTAACGTATAACGTATAACGTATAACGTATAACGTATAACGTATAACGTACAACGTTTAACGTATAACGTATATCGTATAACGTATAACGTATAACGTATAACGTTTAACGTATAACGTATAACGTATAACGTATAACGTATAACGTATAACGTACAACGTATAACGTATAACGTATAACGTATAACGTATAACGTATAACGTATAACGTATAACGTATAACGTATAACGCATAACGTATAACGCATAACGTATAACGTATAACGTGTAATGTATAACGTATAACGTGTAACGTATAACGTATAGCGTACAACGTATAACGTATTACATATTACATATAACGTATAACGTACAACGTATAACGTATAACGTATAACGTATAACGTGTCACGTATAACGTATAACGTATGACGTATCACGTATAAGGTATGACCTATAACGCATTACGTATAGCGTATAACGCATAATGTATAACGTATAACGTATAACGTATAACGTATAACTTATAACGTATAACGTATAACGTATAACGTATAACGTATAACGTATAACGTACAACGTTTAACGTATAACGTATATCGTATAACGTATAACGTATAACGTATAACGTTTAACGTATAACGTATAACGTATAACGTATAACGTATAACGTATAACGTACAACGTTTAACGTATAACGTATATCGTATAACGTATAACGTATAACGTATAACGTTTAACGTATAACGTATAACGTATAGCGTATAACGTATAACGTATAACGTATAACGTATAACGTATAACGTGTAACGCATAACGTATAACGCATAACGTATAACGTATAACGTGTAACGTATAACGTACAGCGTATAACGTATAACGTATTACATATTACATATAACGTATAACGTACAACGTATAACGTAGAACATATAACGTCTAACGTTTAACGTATAACGTATAACGTATAACGTATAACGTATAACGTATAACGTATAACGTATAACGTATAACGTATAACGTATAACGTATAACGTATAACGTATAACGTATAACGTATAACGTATAACGTATAACGTATAACGTATAACGTATAACGTATAACGTATAACGTACAACGTATAACTTACAACGTATAACGTACAACGTATAACGTATAACGTATAACGTATAACGTATAACGTATAACGTTTAACGTATAACGTATAACGTATAACGTATAACGTATAACGTATAACGTACAACGTTTAACGTATAACGTATATCGTATAACGTATAACGTATAACGTATAACGTTTAACGTATAACGTATAACGTATAACGTATAACGTATAACGTATAACGTACAACGTATAACGTATAACGTATAACGTATAACGTATAACGTATAACGTATAACGTATAACGTATAACGTATAACGCATAACGTATAACGCATAACGTATAACGTATAACGTGTAATGTATAACGTATAACGTGTAACGTATAACGTATAGCGTACAACGTATAACGTATTACATATTACATATAACGTATAACGTACAACGTATAACGTATAACGTATAACGTATAACGTGTCACGTATAACGTATAACGTATGACGTATCACGTATAAGGTATGACCTATAACGCATTACGTATAGCGTATAACGCATAATGTATAACGTATAACGTATAACGTATAACGTATAACTTATAACGTATAACGTATAACGTATAACGTATAACGTATAACGTATAACGTACAACGTTTAACGTATAACGTATATCGTATAACGTATAACGTATAACGTATAACGTTTAACGTATAACGTATAACGTATAGCGTATAACGTATAACGTATAACGTATAACGTATAACGTATAACGTATAACGTATAACGTGTAACGCATAACGTATAACGCATAACGTATAACGTATAACGTGTAACGTATAACGTACAGCGTATAACGTATAACGTATTACATATTACATATAACGTATAACGTACAACGTATAACGTAGAACATATAACGTCTAACGTTTAACGTATAACGTATAACGTATAACGTATAACGTATAACGTATAACGTATAACGTATAACGTATAACGTATAACGTATAACGTATAACGTATAACGTATAACGTATAACGTATAACGTATAACGTATAACGTATAACGTATAACGTACAACGTATAACTTACAACGTATAACGTACAACGTATAACGTATAACGTATAACGTATAACGTATAACGTATAACGTTTAACGTATAACGTATAACGTATAACGTATAACGTATAACGTATAACGTACAACGTTTAACGTATAACGTATATCGTATAACGTATAACGTATAACGTATAACGTATAACGTTTAACGTATAACGTATAACGTATAACGTATAACGTATAACGTATAACGTACAACGTATAACGTATAACGTATAACGTATAACGTATAACGTATAACGTATAACGTATAACGTATAACGTATAACGCATAACGTATAACGCATAACGTATAACGTATAACGTGTAATGTATAACGTATAACGTGTAACGTATAACGTATAGCGTACAACGTATAACGTATTACATATTACATATAACGTATAACGTACAACGTATAACGTATAACGTATAACGTATAACGTATCACGTATAACGTATAACGTATGACGTATCACGTATAAGGTATGACCTATAACGCATTACGTATAGCGTATAACGCATAATGTATAACGTATAACGTATAACGTATAACGTATAACTTATAACGTATAACGTATAACGTATAACGTATAACGTATAACGTATAACGTATAACGTATAACGTATAACGTATAACGTATAACGTATAACGTATAACGTATAACGTATAACGTTTAACGTATAACGTATAACGTACAACGTATAACGTATAACGTATAACGTATAACTTATAACGTATATCGTATAACGTATAACGTGCAACGTATAACGTATAACGTATAACGTATTACGTATTACGTATAACCTATAACGTCTAACGTATAACGTATAACGTATAACGTATAACGTATAACGTATAACGTACAACGTTTAACGTATAACGAATAACGTATAACGTATAACGTATAACGTATAACGTATAATGCATAACGTATAACGTATAACGTATAACGTATAACGTACAACGTAGAACGTATAACGTATAACGTATAACGTATAACGTATAACGTATAACGTATAACGTATAACGTATAACGTATAACGTATAACGCATAACGTATAACGCATAACGTATAACGTACAACGTGTAACGTATAACGTATAGCGTATAACGTATAACATATTACATATTACATATAACGTATAACGTACAACCTATAACGTATAACGTATAACGTATAACGTATCACGTGTAACGTATAACGTATGACGTATCACGTATAAGGTATGACCTATAACGCATAACGTATAGCGTATAACGCATAACGTATAACGTATAACGTATAACGTATAACGTATAACGTATAACGCATAACGTATAACGTATAACGTATAACGCATAACGTATAACGTATAACGTTTAACGTATAACGTATAACGTAGAACGTATAACGTATAACGTATAACGTATAACGTACAACGTATAACGTATAACGTATATCGTATAACGTATAACGTATAACGTATAACGTTTAACGTATAACGTATAACGTATAACGTATAACGTATAACGTATAACGTATAACGTATAACGTATTACGTATAACGTATAACGAATAACGTATATCGTATAACGAATAACGTATAACGTATAACGTATAACGTATAACGTATAACGTATAACGTATAACGTATAACGTATAACGTTTAACGTATAACGTATAACGTATAACGTATAACGTATAACGTATAACGTATAACGTATAACGTATTACGTATAACGTATAACGAATAACGTATATCGTATAACGTATAACGTATAACGTATAACGCATAACGTATAACGCATAACGTATAACGTATAACGTGTAACGTATAACGTATAGCGTATAACGTATAACGTATTACATATTACATATAACGTATAACGTACAACGTATAACGTATAACATATAACGTCTAACGTTTAACGTATAACGTACAACGTATAACGTCTAACGTATAACGTATAACGTATTACGTATAACGTATAACGAATAACGTATAACGTATAACGTATAACGTATAACGTATAACGTATAACGTATAACGTATAACGTATAACGTATAACGCATAACGTATAACGCATAACGAATAACGTATAACGTGTAACGTATAACGTATAGCGTATAACGTATAACGTATTACATATTACATATAACGTATAACGTACAACGTATAACGTATACGTATAACGTATAACGTATAACGTATAACGTATAACGTATAACGTATAACGTATAACGTACAACGTATAACGTATAACGTATATCGTATAACGTATAACGTATAACGTATAACGTTTAACGTATAACGTATAACGTATAACGTATAACGTATAACGCATAACGTATAACGTATTACGTATAACGTATAACGAATAACGTATAACGTATAACGTATAACGTATAACGTATAACGTATAACGTATAACGTATAACGTATAACGTATAACGTATAACGTATAACGTATAACGTATAACGTATAACGTATAACGTATAACGTATAACGTATAACGCATAACGTATAACGCATAACGTATAACGTACAACGTGTAACGTATAACGTATAGCGTATAACGTATAACATATTACATATTACATATAACGTATAACGTACAACCTATAACGTATAACGTATAACGTATAACGTATCACGTGTAACGTATAACGTATGACGTATCACGTATAAGGTATGACCTATAACGCATAACGTATAGCGTATAACGCATAACGTATAACGTATAACGTATAACGTATAACGTATAACGTATAACGCATAACGTATAACGTATAACGTATAACGCATAACGTATAACGTATAACGTTTAACGTATAACGTATAACGTAGAACGTATAACGTATAACGTATAACGTATAACGTACAACGTATAACGTATAACGTATATCGTATAACGTATAACGTATAACGTATAACGTTTAACGTATAACGTATAACGTATAACGTATAACGTATAACGTATAACGTATAACGTATAACGTATTACGTATAACGTATAACGAATAACGTATATCGTATAACGAATAACGTATAACGTATAACGTATAACGTATAAACGTATAACGTATAACGTATAACGTATAACGTATAACGTTTAAACGTATAACGTATAACGTATAACGTATAACGTATAACGTATAACGTATAACGTATAACGTATTACGTATAACGTATAACGAATAACGTATATCGTATAACGTATAACGTATAACGCATAACGCGTAACGTATAACGCATAACGTATAACGTATAACGTGTAACGTATAACGTATAGCGTATAACGTATAACGTATTACATATTACATATAACGTATAACGTACAACGTATAACGTATAACATATAACGTCTAACGTTTAACGTATAACGTACAACGTATAACGTCTAACGTATAACGTATAACGTATTACGTATAACGTATAACGAATAACGTATAACGTATAACGTATAACGTATAACGTATAACGTATAACGTATAACGTATAACGTATAACGTATAACGTATAACGTATAACGCATAACGAATAACGTATAACGTGTAACGTATAACGTATAGCGTATAACGTATAACGTATTACATATTACATATAACGTATAACGTACAACGTATAACGTATAACGTATAACGTATAACGTATAACGTATAACGTATAACGTATAACGTATAACGTATAAACGCATAACGTATAATGCATAACGTATAACGTATAACGTGTAACGTATAACGTATAGCGTATAACGTATAACGTATTACATATTACATATAAAGTATAACGTACAACGTATAACGTATAACGTATAACGTCTAACGTTTAACGTATAACGTATAACGTATTACATATTACATATAACGTATAACGTACAACGTATAACGTATAACGTATAACGTATAACGTATAACGTATAACGTATAACGTATAACGTATAACGTATAACGTATAACGTATAACGTATAACGTATAACGTATAACGTATAACGTATAACGTATAACGTATAACTTATAACGTAAAACGTATTACATATTACGTATAACGAGTAACGTATAACGTATAACGTATAACGTATAACGTTTAACGTATAACGAATAACGTATAACGTATAACGTATAACGTATAACGTATAATGCATAACGTATAACGTATAACGTATAACGTATAACGTATAACGTATAACGTATAACGTATAACGTATTACGTATAACGTATAACGAATAACGTATATCGTAAAACGTATAACGTATAACGTATAACGCATAACGTATAACGCATAACGCATAACGTATAACGTATAACGTGTAACGTATAACGTATAGCGTATAACGTATAACGTATTACATATTACATATAACGTATAACGTACAACGTATAACGTATAACATATAACGTCTAACGTTTAACGTATAACGTACAACGTATAACGTCTAACGTATAACGTATAACGTATTACGTATAACGTATAACGAATAACGTATAACGTATAACGTATAACGTATAACGTATAACGTATAACGTATAACGTATAACGTATAACGTATATCGCATAACGTATAACGCATAACGAATAACGTATAACGTGTAACGTATAACGTATAGCGTATAACGTATAACGTATTACATATTACATATAACGTATAACGTACAACGTATAACGTATAACGTATAACGTATAACGTATAACGTATAACGTATAACGTATAACGCATAACGTATAATGCATAACGTATAACGTATAACGTGTAACGTATAACGTATAGCGTATAACGTATAACGTATTACATATTACATATAACGTATAACGTACAACGTATAACGTATAACGTACAACGTATAACGTATAACGTATATCGTATAACGTATAACGTATAACGTATAACGTTTAACGTATAACGTATAACGTATAACGTATAACGTATAACGTATAACGTATAACGTATAACGTATTACGTATAACGTATAACGAATAACGTATATCGTATAACGTATAACGTATAACGTATAACGCATAACGTATAACGCATAACGTATAACGTATAACGTGTAACGTATAACGTATAGCGTATAACGTATAACGTATTACATATTACATATAACGTATAACGTACAACGTATAACGTATAACATATAACGTCTAACGTTTAACGTATAACGTACAACGTATAACTTCTAACGTATAACGTATAACGTATAACGCATAACGTATAACGCATAACGAATAACGTGTAACGTGTAACGTATAACGTATAGCGTATAACGTATAACGTATTACATATTACATATAACGTATAACGTACAACGTATAACGTATAACGTATAACGTATAACGTATAACGTATAACGTATAACGTATAACGTATAACGCATAACGTATAATGCATAACGTATAACGTATAACGTGTAACGTATAACGTATAGCGTATAACGTATAACGTATTACATATTACATATAAAGTATAACGTACAACGTATAACGTATAACGTATAACGTCTAACGTTTAACGTATAACGTATAACGTATTACATATTACATATAACGTATAACGTACAACGTATAACGTATAACGTATAACGTATAACGTATAACGTATAACGTATAACGTATAACGTATAACGTATAACGCATAACGTATAACGCATAACGAATAACGTATAACGTGTAACGTATAACGTATAGCGTATAACGTATAACGTATTACATATTACATATAACGTATAACGTACAACGTATAACGTATAACGTATAACGTATAACGTATAACGTATAACGTATAACGTACAACGTATAACTTACAACGTATAACGTACAACGTATAACGTATAACGTATAACGTATAACGTATAACGTATAACGTTTAACGTATAACGTATAACGTATAACGTATAACGTATAACGTATAACGTACAACGTTTAACGTATAACGTATATCGTATAACGTATAACGTATAACGTATAACGTTTAACGTATAACGTATAACGTATAACGTATAACGTATAACGTATAACGTACAACGTATAACGTATAACGTATAACGTATAACGTATAACGTATAACGTATAACGTATAACGTATAACGTATAACGCATAACGTATAACGCATAACGTATAACGTATAACGTGTAATGTATAACGTATAACGTGTAACGTATAACGTATAGCGTACAACGTATAACGTATTACATATTACATATAACGTATAACGTACAACGTATAACGTATAACGTATAACGTATAACGTGTCACGTATAACGTATAACGTATGACGTATCACGTATAAGGTATGACCTATAACGCATTACGTATAGCGTATAACGCATAATGTATAACGTATAACGTATAACGTATAACGTATAACTTATAACGTATAACGTATAACGTATAACGTATAACGTATAACGTATAACGTACAACGTTTAACGTATAACGTATATCGTATAACGTATAACGTATAACGTATAACGTTTAACGTATAACGTATAACGTATAGCGTATAACGTATAACGTATAACGTATAACGTATAACGTATAACGTATAACGTGTAACGCATAACGTATAACGCATAACGTATAACGTATAACGTGTAACGTATAACGTACAGCGTATAACGTATAACGTATTACATATTACATATAACGTATAACGTACAACGTATAACGTAGAACATATAACGTCTAACGTTTAACGTATAACGTATAACGTATAACGTATAACGTATAACGTATAACGTATAACGTATAACGTATAACGTATAACGTATAACGTATAACGTATAACGTATAACGTATAACGTATAACGTATAACGTATAACGTATAACGTATAACGTACAACGTATAACTTACAACGTATAACGTACAACGTATAACGTATAACGTATAACGTATAACGTATAACGTACAACGTTTAACGTATAACGTATATCGTATAACGTATAACGTATAACGTATAACGTATAACGTTTAACGTATAACGTATAACGTATAACGTATAACGTATAACGTATAACGTACAACGTATAACGTATAACGTATAACGTATAACGTATAACGTATAACGTATAACGTATAACGTATAACGTATAACGCATAACGTATAACGCATAACGTATAACGTATAACGTGTAATGTATAACGTATAACGTGTAACGTATAACGTATAGCGTACAACGTATAACGTATTACATATTACATATAACGTATAACGTACAACGTATAACGTATAACGTATAACGTATAACGTATCACGTATAACGTATAACGTATGACGTATCACGTATAAGGTATGACCTATAACGCATTACGTATAGCGTATAACGCATAATGTATAACGTATAACGTATAACGTATAACGTATAACTTATAACGTATAACGTATAACGTATAACGTATAACGTATAACGTATAACGTATAACGTATAACGTATAACGTATAACGTATAACGTATAACGTATAACGTATAACGTATAACGTTTAACGTATAACGTATAACGTACAACGTATAACGTATAACGTATAACGTATAACTTATAACGTATATCGTATAACGTATAACGTGCAACGTATAACGTATAACGTATAACGTATTACGTATTACGTATAACCTATAACGTCTAACGTATAACGTATAACGTATAACGTATAACGTATAACGTATAACGTACAACGTTTAACGTATAACGAATAACGTATAACGTATAACGTATAACGTATAACGTATAATGCATAACGTATAACGTATAACGTATAACGTATAACGTACAACGTATAACGTATAACGTATAACGTATAACGTATAACGTATAACGTATAACGTATAACGTATAACGTATAACGTATAACGTATTACATATTACATATAACGTATAACGTACAACGTATAACGTATAACGTATAACGTATAACGTAGAACGTAAAACGTATAACGTATAACGTATAACGTATAACGTATAACGTATAACGTATAACGTATAACGTATAACGTACAACGTATAACGTATAACGTATATCGTATAACGTATAACGTATAACGTATAACGTTTAACGTATAACGTATAACGTATAACGTATAACGTATAACGCATAACGTATAACGTATTACGTATAACGTATAACGAATAACGTATAACGTATAACGTATAACGTATAACGTATAACGTATAACGTATAACGTATAACGTATAACGTATAACGTATAACGTATAACGTATAACGTATAACGTATAACGTATAACGTATAACGTATAACGTATAACGTATAACGTATAACGCATAACGTATAACGCATAACGTATAACGTACAACGTGTAACGTATAACGTATAGCGTATAACGTATAACATATTACATATTACATATAACGTATAACGTACAACCTATAACGTATAACGTATAACGTATAACGTATCACGTGTAACGTATAACGTATGACGTATCACGTATAAGGTATGACCTATAACGCATAACGTATAGCGTATAACGCATAACGTATAACGTATAACGTATAACGTATAACGTATAACGTATAACGCATAACGTATAACGTATAACGTATAACGCATAACGTATAACGTATAACGTTTAACGTATAACGTATAACGTAGAACGTATAACGTATAACGTATAACGTATAACGTACAACGTATAACGTATAACGTATATCGTATAACGTATAACGTATAACGTATAACGTTTAACGTATAACGTATAACGTATAACGTATAACGTATAACGTATAACGTATAACGTATAACGTATTACGTATAACGTATAACGAATAACGTATATCGTATAACGAATAACGTATAACGTATAACGTATAACGTATAACGTATAACGTATAACGTATAACGTATAACGTATAACGTATAACGTATAACGTATAACGTATAACGTATTACGTATAACGTATAACGAATAACGTATATCGTATAACGTATAACGTATAACGTATAACGCATAACGTATAACGCATAACGTATAACGTATAACGTGTAACGTATAACGTATAGCGTATAACGTATAACGTATTACATATTACATATAACGTATAACGTACAACGTATAACGTATAACATATAACGTCTAACGTTTAACGTATAACGTACAACGTATAACGTCTAACGTATAACGTATAACGTATTACGTATAACGTATAACGAATAACGTATAACGTATAACGTATAACGTATAACGTATAACGTATAACGTATAACGTATAACGTATAACGTATAACGCATAACGTATAACGCATAACGAATAACGTATAACGTGTAACGTATAACGTATAGCGTATAACGTATAACGTATTACATATTACATATAACGTATAACGTACAACGTATAACGTATACGTATAACGTATAACGTATAACGTATAACGTATAACGTATAACGTATAACGTATAACGTACAACGTATAACGTATAACGTATATCGTATAACGTATAACGTATAACGTATAACGTTTAACGTATAACGTATAACGTATAACGTATAACGTATAACGCATAACGTATAACGTATTACGTATAACGTATAACGAATAACGTATAACGTATAACGTATAACGTATAACGTATAACGTATAACGTATAACGTATAACGTATAACGTATAACGTATAACGTATAACGTATAACGTATAACGTATAACGTATAACGTATAACGTATAACGTATAACGCATAACGTATAACGCATAACGTATAACGTACAACGTGTAACGTATAACGTATAGCGTATAGCGTATAACGTATAACATATTACATATTACATATAACGTATAACGTACAACCTGTAACGTATAACGTATAACGTATAACGTATCACGTGTAACGTATAACGTATGACGTATCACGTATAAGGTATGACCTATAACGCATAACGTATAGCGTATAACGCATAACGTATAACGTATAACGTATAACGTATAACGTATAACGTATAACGCATAACGTATAACGTATAACGTATAACGCATAACGTATAACGTATAACGTTTAACGTATAACGTATAACGTAGAACGTATAACGTATAACGTATAACGTATAACGTACAACGTATAACGTATAACGTATATCGTATAACGTATAACGTATAACGTATAACGTTTAACGTATAACGTATAACGTATAACGTATAACGTATAACGTATAACGTATAACGTATAACGTATTACGTATAACGTATAACGAATAACGTATATCGTATAACGAATAACGTATAACGTATAACGTATAACGTATAACGTATAACGTATAACGTATAACGTATAACGTATAACGTTTAACGTATAACGTATAACGTATAACGTATAACGTATAACGTATAACGTATAACGTATAACGTATTACGTATAACGTATAACGAATAACGTATATCGTATAACGTATAACGTATAACGCATAACGCATAACGTATAACGCATAACGTATAACGTATAACGTGTAACGTATAACGTATAGCGTATAACGTATAACGTATTACATATTACATATAACGTATAACGTACAACGTATAACGTATAACATATAACGTCTAACGTTTAACGTATAACGTACAACGTATAACGTCTAACGTATAACGTATAACGTATTACGTATAACGTATAACGAATAACGTATAACGTATAACGTATAACGTATAACGTATAACGTATAACGTATAACGTATAACGTATAACGTATAACGCATAACGTATAACGCATAACGAATAACGTATAACGTGTAACGTATAACGTATAGCGTATAACGTATAACGTATTACATATTACATATAACGTATAACGTACAACGTATAACGTATAACGTATAACGTATAACGTATAACGTATAACGTATAACGTATAACGTATAACGCATAACGTATAATGCATAACGTATAACGTATAACGTGTAACGTATAACGTATAGCGTATAACGTATAACGTATTACATATTACATATAAAGTATAACGTACAACGTATAACGTATAACGTATAACGTCTAACGTTTAACGTATAACGTATAACGTATTACATATTACATATAACGTATAACGTACAACGTATAACGTATAACGTATAACGTATAACGTATAACGTATAACGTATAACGTATAACGTATAACGTATAACGTATAACGTATAACGTATAACGTATAACGTATAACGTATAACGTATAACGTATAACTTATAACGTAAAACGTATTACATATTACGTATAACGAGTAACGTATAACGTATAACGTATAACGTATAACGTTTAACGTATAACGAATAACGTATAACGTATAACGTATAACGTATAACGTATAATGCATAACGTATAACGTATAACGTATAACGTATAACGTATAACGTATAACGTATAACGTATAACGTATTACGTATAACGTATAACGAATAACGTATATCGTAAAACGTATAACGTATAACGTATAACGCATAACGTATAACGCATAACGCATAACGTATAACGTATAACGTGTAACGTATAACGTATAGCGTATAACGTATAACGTATTACATATTACATATAACGTATAACGTACAACGTATAACGTATAACATATAACGTCTAACGTTTAACGTATAACGTACAACGTATAACGTCTAACGTATAACGTATAACGTATTACGTATAACGTATAACGAATAACGTATAACGTATAACGTATAACGTATAACGTATAACGTATAACGTATAACGTATAACGTATAACGTATATCGCATAACGTATAACGCATAACGAATAACGTATAACGTGTAACGTATAACGTATAGCGTATAACGTATAACGTATTACATATTACATATAACGTATAACGTACAACGTATAACGTATAACGTATAACGTATAACGTATAACGTATAACGTATAACGTATAACGCATAACGTATAATGCATAACGTATAACGTATAACGTGTAACGTATAACGTATAGCGTATAACGTATAACGTATTACATATTACATATAACGTATAACGTACAACGTATAACGTATAACGTACAACGTATAACGTATAACGTATATCGTATAACGTATAACGTATAACGTATAACGTTTAACGTATAACGTATAACGTATAACGTATAACGTATAACGTATAACGTATAACGTATAACGTATTACGTATAACGTATAACGAATAACGTATATCGTATAACGTATAACGTATAACGTATAACGCATAACGTATAACGCATAACGTATAACGTATAACGTGTAACGTATAACGTATAGCGTATAACGTATAACGTATTACATATTACATATAACGTATAACGTACAACGTATAACGTATAACATATAACGTCTAACGTTTAACGTATAACGTACAACGTATAACTTCTAACGTATAACGTATAACGTATAACGCATAACGTATAACGCATAACGAATAACGTGTAACGTGTAACGTATAACGTATAGCGTATAACGTATAACGTATTACATATTACATATAACGTATAACGTACAACGTATAACGTATAACGTATAACGTATAACGTATAACGTATAACGTATAACGTATAACGTATAACGCATAACGTATAATGCATAACGTATAACGTATAACGTGTAACGTATAACGTATAGCGTATAACGTATAACGTATTACATATTACATATAAAGTATAACGTACAACGTATAACGTATAACGTATAACGTCTAACGTTTAACGTATAACGTATAACGTATTACATATTACATATAACGTATAACGTATAACGTATTACATATTACATATAACGTATAACGTACAACGTATAACGTATAACGTATAACGTATAACGTATAACGTATAACGTATAACGTATAACGTATAACGTATAACGTATAACGTATAACGTATAACGTATAACGTATAACGTATAACTTATAACGTAAAACGTATTACATATTACGTATAACGAGTAACGTATAACGTATAAAGTATAACGTATAACGTTTAACGTATAACGAATAACGTATAACGTATAACGTATAACGTATAACGTATAATGCATAACGTATAACGTATAACGTATAACGTATAACGTACAACGTATAACGTATAACGTATAACGTATAACGTATAACGTATAACGTATAACGTATAACGTATAACGTATAACGTATAACGTATTACATATTACATATGACGTATAACGTACAACGTATAACGTATAACGTATAACGTATAACGTATAACGTATAACGTATAACGTATAACGTATAACGTATAACGTATAACGTATAACGTATAACGTATAACGTACAACGTATAACGTATAACGTATATCGTATAACGTATAACGTATAACCTATAACGTTTAACGTATAACGTATAACGTATAACGTATAACGTATAACGCATAACGTATAACGTATTACGTATAACGTATAACGAATAACGTATAACGTATAACGTATAACGTATAACGTATAACGTATAACGTATAACGTATAACGTATAACGTATAACGCATAACGTATAACGCATAACGTATAACGTATAACGTGTAACGTATACCGTATACCGTATAACGTATAACGTATAACATATTACATATAACGTATAACGTACAACGTATAACGTATAACGTATAACGTATAACGTATAACGTATAACGTATAACGTATAACGTATAACGTATAACGTATAACGTATAACGTATAACGTATAACGTATAACGTATAACGTACAACGTATAACGTATAACGTATATCGTATAACGTATAACGTATAACGTATAACGTTTAACGTATAACGTATAACGTATAACGTATAACGTATAACGCATAACGTATAACGTATAACGTATAACGTATAACGTATAACGTATAACGTATAACGTATAACGTATAACGTATAACGTACAACCTATAACTTACAACGTATAACGTACAACGTATAACGTATAACGTATAACGTATAACATATAACGTATAACGTATAACGTGTAACGTATAACGTATAGCGTATAACGTACAACGTATAACGTATAACGTATTACATATTACATATAACGTATAACGTACAACGTATAACGTATAACGTATAACGTATAACGTATAACGTATAACGTATAACGTATAACGTATAACGTATAACGTATAACGTATAACGTATAACTTATAACGTATATCGTATAACGTATAACGTGCAACGTATAACGTATAACGTATAACGTATTACGTATTACGTATAACCTATAACGTCTAACGTATAACGTATAACGTATAACGTATGACGTATAACGTATAACGTATAACGTATAACGTATAACGTATAACGTATAACGTATAACGTATAACGTATAACGTATAACGTATAACGTATAACGTATAACGTATAACGTATAACGTATAACGTATAACGTATAACGTATAACGTATAACGTATAACGTATAACGTATAACGTTTAACGTATAACGTATAACGTATAACGTATAACGTATAACGTATAACGTATAACGTATAACGTATAACGTATAACGTATAGCGTATAACGAATAACGTATAACGTATAACGTATAACGTATAACGTACAACGTATATCGTATAACGTATAACGTATAACGTACAACGTATAACGTATAACGTATATCGTATAACGTATAACGTATAACGTATAACGTTTAACGTATAACGTACAACGTATAACGTATAACATATAACGTCTAACGTTTAACGTATAACGTACAACGTATAACGTCTAACGTATAACGTATAACGTATTACGTATAACGTATAACGAATAACGTATAACGTATAACGTATAACGTATAACGTATAACGTATAACGTATAACGTATAACGTATAACGTATAACGTATAACGCATAACGTATAACGCATAACGTATAACGTATAACGTGTAACGTATAACGTATAGCGTATAACGTATAACGTATTACATATTACATATAACGTATAACGTACAACGTATAACGTATAACGTATAACGTATAACGTATAACGTATAACGTATAACGTATAACGCATAACGTATAACGCATAACGTATAACGTATAACGTGTAACGTATAACGTATAGCGTATAACGTATAACGTATTACATATTACATATAACCTATAACGTACAACGTATAACGTATAACGTATAACGTATAACGTATAACGTATAACGTATAACGTGTAACGTATAACGTATAACGTATAACGCATAACGTATAACGCATAACGTATAACGTATAACGTGTAACGTATAACGTATAGCGTATAACGTATAACGTATTACATATTACATATAACGTATAACGTACAACGTATAACGTATAACGTATAACGTATAACGTATAACGTATAACGTACAACGTATAACGTATAACGTATAACGTATAACGTATAACGTATAACGTATAACGTATAACGCATAACGTACAACCTATAACTTACAACGTATAACGTACAACGTATAACGTACAACGTATAACGTCTAACGTATAACGTATAACGTATAACGTATAACGTGTAACGTATAACGTATAGCGGATAACGTATAACGTATTACATATTACATATAACGTATAACGTACAACGTATAACGTATAACATATAACGTCTAACGTTTAACGTATAACGTATAACGTATAACGTATAACGTATAACGTATAACGTATAACGTATAACGTATAACGTATAACGTATAACGTATAACGTATAACGTATAACGTATAACGTATAACGTATAACGTATAACGTATAACGTATAACGTATAACGTATAACGTACAACCTATAACTTACAACGTATAACGTACAACGTATAACGTATAACGTATAACGTATAACGTATAACGTATAACGTATAACGTTTAACGTATAACGTATAACGCATAACGTATAACGTATAACGTATAACGTACAACGTTTAACGTATAACGTATATCGTATAACGTATAACGTATAACGTATAACGTTTAACGTATAACGTATAACGTATAACGTATAACGTATAACGTATAACGTATAACGAATAACGTATAACGTATAACGTATAACGTATAACGCACAACGTATAACGTATAACGTATAACGTATAACGCATAACGTATAACGCATAACGTACAACGTATAACGTATAGCGAATAACGTATCACGTATAACGTATAACGTATAACGTTTAACGTATAACGTATAACGTATAACGTATAACGTATAACGTATAACGTATAACGTATAACGTATAACGTATAACGTATAACGTATAACGTATAACGTATAACGTATAACGTATAACGTATAACTTATAACGTATATCGTATAACGTATAACGTGCAACGTATAACGTATAACTTATAACGTATAACGTATAACGTATAACGTGTAACGTATAACGTATAACGTATAGCGTATAACGTATAACGTATAACGTATAACGTATAACGTATAACGTATAACGTATAACGTATAACGTATAACGTATAATGTATAACGTATAACGTATAACGTATAACGTATAACGTATAACGTATAACGTATAACGTATAACGAATAACGTATAACGTATAACGTATAACGTATAACGTATAACGTATAACGTATAACGTATAACGTATAACGTATAACGTTTAACGTATAACGTATAACGTATAACGTATAACGTATAACGTATAACGTATAACGTACAACCTATAACTTACAACGTATAACGTACAACGTATAACGTATAACGTATAACGTATAACGTATAACGTATAACGTATAACGTATAACGTTTAACGTATAACGTATAACGTATAACGTATAACGTATAACGTATAACGTATAACGTATAACGTATAACGTATAACGTATAACGTATAACGTATAACGTACAACGTATAACGTATAACGTATATCGTATAACGTATATCGTATAACGTATAACGTATAACGTATAACGTATAACGTATAACGTATAACGTATAGCGCATAACGTATAACGCATAACGTATAACGTATAACGTGTAACGTATAACGTATAGCGTATAACGTATTTTTTTTTTTTTTTTTTATTAACGTGGGGGAAATCTTCGAAAGACCCCCCCGCCGCCTGGGGAGGGGCGGGGGGAGTGTGGGATTCCCCGCGCCCGGAAGGAAACCCATCGGGCGCGGGACCTACCCACTAAAACCCACCACGGTGGCCATCCTCGCACTATGCAGGGGGAGCACCTGGGACCGAAGACATCATAACATCAGGTGCTCCCCCGTGCAGGGCTCTCGCGCCCGTGTCCTCCCGTTCCAGGGAAGGGAGGGGGTACTTCACCCTCCCTTCCCTGTTTTCTCCTCGGCGCTCTGGCGCCCGACGTCGGAGCAGGGCCACACTGCTCCGACGTCCCACTCCCGGGGGCCGCCCGAGGGCGGCCGCGAGTCCCACACTCGCGACCGCCCACGGCCCCCATAGCCGCGCCGGAGGCACGGCCCTGGGACCGTGCCGTCGGCGCGGCCGCACCCCGGCTCGTACGCTCCCGAGGGCGGCTCTGGCCTCTCCGCCCTCGAGAGCGTCGCCGTCCCTTATTCCTCCCACCCCTCAGACGACGGGCGGTGGCACGAGCCTCAAGGGCTACGCACCCCCGCCCGCCGCTCTCAGGGTGGCCTCCCCAGCCCTTCCGGAGGCCCACCCGCCCCCGGCCTCGGACGAGGCCTCGCTCGCGGTCTCCCGCTCTCGCGAATGCGGCTCGCGGCCTCCTTCCGCGAGATTACCTCCTCGCAGAAGGAGGCCACGGCCCGCCACTTCGTCTCGCTGCCGAGCATGGCCTGTACCACGCCCGGCAGCGATAGGTCCGCCCCAATCACGGCCGTGAGGACACGGCGCTCCACCCCCCAGGCCGGACACACCTCGAGGGTGTGTTGCGCCGTGTCCTCGTCCGCTGGACAGTGCCAGCAGCGCGCCGCCTCTTCCACACCGATCCGGCACAGGTACTGACCGAAGCATCCGTGCCCGGACAGCACCTGCACCAACCGGTAGGTGAGTGAGCCGAAGCGCCTACCCAGCCACTCAAACAGGACCGGCCGGATAGCCCGGACAGTCCTCTGGCCGAACAACGGCTCGGCCAGCCGCTGCTGCCAAAGCTGCAGCATGGACTCCCGGGCCTGGCGCCTCAGGGCCTCCACCTCGCAGCCCGCCAGGACCACCCCATCCTCGCGGGCGCGCATGCGGCCCTCGTAGAAAGCCGCATGCGCGCCCGCGATCAAGTCCGCCGGGGGTAGCCCTGACAGGACGCTCGCCGCCTCATACGAAACGGTCCGGTACCCCCGGGCGATCCGCAGTGCAAGCCGCCTTTGAACCCGGCGCAGCAATACCTTGCTGCGCCGGGAGGCGGCCAGGTCGCCCGCCCAAACGGGGGCCCCGTATAGGGCCACCGAGTGGACCATTCCCGCGTAGAGGCGGCGAACCCGGTCACTCGGGCCCCGCAGGTTGGGGAGGATACGGCCCAAAGCGCCAACTATCCTCTCCAACCGCGGGGCCAGGGCCCGGAAATGGCCCTCGAAGCGCCAGTGGCTGTCGAGGTGAAGTCCCAGATATTTCATCTGAGACCTCACCTCGACGTCTGTCTCACCCACCCGGATCAGGGGGGGAGGCGGCTCTCCCCGGGGTCTATACATCCCGAGTACCTCGGTTTTGTGGAGAGCCACCTCCAAACCGATCCCCCTGATCCGGGAGACGACGCGCCGGACACCGTCCTCGGCGGCCCGAACAGCCCCCCTCCAGTCCCCCCCGACGGCCAACAACAAGGTGTCGTCCGCGTAACATGTCAGACTGACGCCGTCGGGGAGGTCTTCGGCCCGCAGGACGGTGTCGTACCCGAGGTTCCACAGCAGGGGTCCTAACACCGACCCCTGCGGAACCCCGGAGTACACCGCTCTCCTCTCCGTCCCGCACCGGCCCGGATACTCGATCCACCTGTCGCGGAGGTAGTCCTCGACGACTGCCCTAAGGTAGGCGGGGACTCGATGTTCCTCAAGCCCCCGCCTAATCGCCGCCCAGGGTAGGGTGTTAAACGCATTGGCGATGTCCAAGGACACCGCCAATGCCACCCCACCCCGGGAGACCGCCGAGGCCGAGAGGGACCGGACGCGTCGAATCGCGTCGATCGTCGACCGGCCCTCCCGGAACCCGAACTGGCACTCCGCCAGCCCGGGCCCACCCCGCGACAGGTGCCCGACGATGCGGGCCGCCACGACTCTTTCTAGGAGCTTGCCCACATCGTCGAGCAGGCAAATCGGCCGGTACGCTGACGGAGAGTCCGCGGGCCTACCCTCTTTCCGGAGGAGGACCATTCGGGCCACCTTCCATGCGGAGGGGAATCGCCCGGCCTCCAGGCAGCGGTCGAATAGCTCCCGGAGGCCGTCACCCAGGACGTCCGCGGCCAAGACCAAGACTCGGCCGGGCACTCCCGAAGGACCCGGGGCAGTATCCTTCGCCCCGAGTCTTCGGATGGCCGCGGCTAGCTCCCCAGCCGAGACCCCCAGCTCCGCGGACCAGGTGGTCGGGTCCGCAGAGGGACGTGGCCCGCTCTCCCCCACGATCGGGAAGAGCGTGTCGACCACGTCCCTCAAGAGCTGGGGGTCGAGACCCTCGGTGATCGGGGGCGCCCATGGCCGGAGTTTATTCAGAACTATCCGGTATGGGCGCCCCCATGGATCCCGCTCGAGGGTCTCGAGGAGCTCCTTCCAGCTCTGGGCCTTGGCCCGTTTGATGGCGACCTGCAGAGCCCTCTTTCCCGCGCGATAGGACTCGTACAGTTCCGCCGCCCTAGCCCGCGCGCCGTCGTCGCCGTTCCGTCCGGCCCGACGACGCGCGCGGGTGTACTGGCGTCGGGCCCGGACGCATGCTGTCCGCAATTCCCCGATTTCGCCCGACCACCAGTACACCGCCCGACGAGGAGACCGCGGCCCGGCCCGGGGCATCGCCGCGTCGCAAATGCGCGCGACGGCGCTCCCGAGCCGAGCCACGGCCCCCTCCAGGTCGGGCAGCCTGGTCTCCCGTCGAGGCCAGGTTTCGGCCAGAGCGGCTGCCACCAGGACGTCCTTGTCAAGGCGCCGAAGCGCCCATCTGCGTGGTGGTGGTGGGGCGCTACCCGCTCCCGGGCGGAGGTGTCGGTGCGGGGCCGCGGCGGCCTCGGGGGAGGTCAAGACCACGCGGATATACCGGTGGTCCGATAATGTCTCCTCCCCCACCACCACGTCCCACCCGGACACCATACGCGCGGCGCCGGGGGATCCAAACGTCAAATCCACTATGGACCCTCCCCCGCGCCGCACGCACGTCAGCTCCGACCCCCGGTTAATCAACCGGAGGTCGAAGCCCGCCGCCCAGTCGCCCAGAGCCTCGCCCCTCCGATTGGTCCTGGGGGACCCCCATGCCACAGACCAGGCATTGAAGTCCCCCAGGACCAGCACCGGCCGGGGCGCAATCCTTGTGAGGCACGCCCCCACCCCGGCCAAGTACTGCTCGAAGGCAGCAAGGCCGCAGTTGGGCGAAACGTAGCACCCCACCACGGCGACTCCCCCCCACTGGACGGCGACGAATCCCGCCCCGTTCTCCAGTAAGGAGAACGGAGGGGACCCGTCACCGCCCTGCCACACAGCCGCCACCAAGCCGGCCGCATCCCCCATCCAATGCGGATGGTCGGGGACGCGGTACGGCTCGGCGGCGACTGCCAGACCACCCCCCCACTCCGCCAGCGTCTGACACATCAGGTCCTGCGCTGCACGGCAGTGGTTGAGGTTGGCCTGCAGGAGGAGGCGGGGAGCCATTATTTGATGGCCTCCTCACCGCCTCCTGGTGGCACCTCCGTGAGGACGGCGGCGGGGCCGATGTCCACCTCCATCGCGGACACCAACGCCGTCGCCGCCTCCGACCTCTTCCTTGCGACCGTCGCGTCGGTCGCGGCCAGGTCCGCGGGCGCCGCGGCGCTCGCAGCTGGGGCCGCTCTCACCGGCGCCGGGAGCGGCCCCGGCGCCCCTCTCCTCTGCCCTCGTCGGGATGGGGGGGTACATTGCTTCCCCCCCATTCGGTGCGCGGCTGGTCTCCCCATGTCCGCACACAGCGGGCACTTGGGGGCCGCCGCGCAGTGACTCGCGCGGTGGCCTTCGGCACCGCAGCGGTAACAAGTACCGCTGCGGTCCACCGCGGAGGTGCACCGCTGCCTGACATGGCCCGTCTCCAGACAGCGGTAGCACTGGAGTGGGCGTTGGGCGAGGACCTCGATCCTCGCCGACACCCACCCCACCACGATCCTCCCGACTGCTTCTAACTTCCGGGCAGCCGGAAGAGGGCACCGTGCCCACACCGCTCCCAGGCCGGTGGAGGACCGCCGGACCTCCCCGGTCCGGATGTCCCCCTCAGAGCAGCCACCGGCCTGGGCCAGCGCCCTGGCCACCTCCTCCCGGGTGACCGAGTCGTCCAGCCCACAAACGCGCAGCTCCGCGCTCTTTGTGGGCCGGGCGACCCTGACACCCCGGGGTGCCAAGGCCTCGCCCAGCTTTTCGGCCAGTCGGTCCGCCCTGGCTGCGTTGTCGGGGCCGCTCACGCGCAGCATGAGCGCCCCCGTCACCGCCCATCTCGGGCGGACCGACTCGATGGCGAGTGCGGCCAAGGATATCTTTTCCTTGGCCGCTGCCATCACCTCCCCGTAGGAGACGCCCCCCCCCTCCGGGACGGTCAGCATGACTGCTGCCGTTGAAGGGGGGCGTCCCAGACGGGGCTTCGCCCTCCCCGCCTTTCCGTCCCTCTTCGGGGCAACCGGCGGGGGAGGCGGCGGCACCCGGGCCGCCCTCCTCGCCGTCCTTCCCGCCCTTCGGCCCAGGACCTCGGTCCACAAGGGACCGGATGGGGGCGGCGGCGGAGGCATTTGTGCCCCCGCCGTCGCCCCCACCACGGCACCCTTGCCCTTCGTCTTTGCCGCAGGGCCCGGAACCGCGATGGTCCCCCCCTGCGGTCC
Organism: Ptiloglossa arizonensis; assembly: GCF_051014685.1. NCBI lineage: Eukaryota > Metazoa > Arthropoda > Insecta > Hymenoptera > Colletidae > Ptiloglossa > Ptiloglossa arizonensis. The sequence continues at coordinate 1,327,102 of NW_027478450.1, read as the reverse complement.
CCCGCCCCCCGGTTGTTTCCCGGGCCCGGTCCTCGGTCCCGCCGGCGCTCCGCCCTTGGGGCGAAGCGCCGCCCGGATTTCGCCGCGGATGACGGCCATCATGGCCGCCATCTTGGCGTCCATGAGGAGCTCGATGCTCCTCATGGACGTCGCTGGTGTGGGGGGAGCTCCCGCCTTCCCCCTCCCACACGTGCAGTCGCCCGTCGGCCCCGGATGAGGGCGCCTCCTAAGGGCGTCCGTCTCCCTCCGCGAGCACGCAAGCTCGTCTTTCAGAGCCTCCACACGCTGCCTCAATTGGGCGTTCGTGTACTCCAAGGCAGCTGGGACACGTCGTCCCAGCTCCTGGAGAGCCCTCCGCGCCTCCGTCGCGGCCTGGCCAACCGACCTCGCGGAGGCTGTAGTCAGCCCCCGCGAGGTGGCGGCCACCTTCTCAATAGACCTCAGGGACGAGGCAATACGGGCCGATACATGGGCCGTATCCTCGTCCCTGAGGTCCTCCTCCCCGTCGCTCACCGTGAGCAACGGTGGAGCAGCGGACGTGGACGGAGCTTCCTCCGTCCTCCGCCCCTCCACCGTCCTGCGCCTCTTTACGCCCGCGGCGCTGGTCGCGGACGCCAGGGACGAGACCGACGCCGTCTCGTCCCCCTCCTCGAACGGCGCCGGGTGGGGCACGAGTGCCCCCTCCGTCGCCACCCCTCGCGCCACACGCACCGTCCCCCCTCCCCCTTTTTTTTTTTTAGAATTAGTTTTTTCCATTTTGGATCCCACGAGTTGGTCGGAACGTAAGTCGACCCGGGCAGAGCCGCCATACCCGGGCAGGCCTAAATACTCCGGGGGGTCGGCAGGTACCCCGGAGTTGTTGGCCGCTTGGGATTGGGGCCTCCCCCCCAACCACGCATCCCATCACCGCGCACCGTAGCTTAGGATTGGAGGGCAATTTATAGAGTTACCATCCTCGCGGCCCGGGCGGTAAAGCCAAGGCCCCCGTCCCTCCTGCCGTCACGTACCACTCTCAAAGCCAAAAGAGGAATTGGGAGTGGGTCGTTGCGACGACCAACAGGAGTCTTACGGTGTGGTTTGGCATCGGGCACCTCGGGTTTGCCAGTCCCGTACTGTAGCAACAAGCTACAGCCCCTGAGGGATTACAGCCCCTGAGGGACTACAGCCCCTGAGGGAAACGTATAACGTATAACGTATAACGTATAACGTATAACGTATAACGTATAACGTATAACGTATAACGTATAACGTATAACGCAGAACGTATAACGTATAACGTATAACGTATAACGTATAACGTATAACGTATAACGTTTAACGTATAACGTATAACGTATCACGAATAACGTAAAACGTATAACGTATAACGTATAACGTATAACGTATAACGTATAACTTATGACGTATAACGAATAACGTAAAGCGTATTACGTATTACATATTTCGTATAACGTATAACGTGTATCGTATAACTTATGACGTATAACTTATAACGTATAACGTATAACGTATAACGTATAACGTATAACGTATAACGTATAACGTATACCTTATAACGTATAACGTATAACGTATAACGTATAACGTATATCGTAAAACGTATAACGTATGACGTATAAAGAATAACGTATAACGTATAACGTATAAAGAATAACGTATAACGTATAACGTATAACGAATAACGTAAAACGTATAACGCATAACGTATAACGTATAAGGTGTAACGAAGAACGTATAACGAATAACGTATAACGTATATCGTATAACGTAGAACGTATAACGTATAACGTATATCGTAAAACGTATAACGTATAACGTATAACGTATAACGTATAACGTATAACGTATAACGTATAACGTATACCGTATAACGTATAAGGTATAACGTATAACGTATAACGTATACCGTATAACGTATAACGTATTACGTATAACGTATAACGTATAACGTATAACGTATAACGAATAACGTATAACGTAAAACGTATAACGTATAACGTATAACGTATAACCTATGACGTATAACGTATAACGTATAACGTATAACGTATAACGTATAACGTATAACGTATAACGTATAACGTATAACGTATACCGCATAACGTATAACGTATAACGTATAACGTATAACGTATAACGTATAACGTATAACGTATAACGTATAACGTATTACGTATAACGTATTACGTATAACGTATAACGTATAACGTATAACGAATAACGAATAACGTATAACGTAAAACGTATAACGTATAACGTATAACGTATAACGTATAAACTATGACGTATAACGTATAACGTATAACGTATAACGTATAACGTATAACGTATAACGTATAACGTATAACGTATAACGTATAACGTATAACGTATAACCTATAACGTATAACGTGTAACGAAGAACGTATAACGAATAACGTAAAACGTATAACGCATACCATGTAACGTATAACGTATCACGTATAACATATAACGTATAACGTATAACGTATAACGTATAATGTATAACGTATAACGTATAACGTATTACGTATAACGTATTACGTATAACGTATTACGTATAACGTATAACGAATAACGAATAACGTATAACGTAAAACGTATAACGTATAACGTATAACGTATAACGTATAAACTATGACGTATAACGTATAACGTATAACGTATAACGTATAACGTATAACGTATAACGTATAACGTATAACGTATTACGTATAACGTATTACGTATAACGTATAACGTATAACGTATAACGAATAACGAATAACGTATAACGTAAAACGTATAACGTATAACGTATAACGTATAACGTATAAACTATGACGTATAACGTATAACGTATAACGTATAACGTATAACGTATAACGTATAACGTATAACGTACAACGTATAACGTATAACGTATAACGTATAACGTACAACGTATAACGTACAACGTATAACGTATAACGTATAACGTATAACGTATAACGTATAACGTATAACGTATAACGTATAACGTATAACGTATAACGTATAACGTATCACGAATAACGTAAAACGTATAACGCATAACATGTAACGTATAACGTATCACGTATAACATATAACGTATAACGTATAACGTATAACGTATAATGTATAACGTATAACGTATAACGTATAACGTATAACGTACATCGTATAACGTATAACGTATAACGTATAACGTACAACGTATAACGTACAACGTATAACGTACTACGTATAACGTACAACGTATAACGTACAACGTATAACGTACAACGTATAACGTATAACGTATAACGTATAACGTATAACGTATAACGTATAACGTATAACGTATAACGTATAACGTATAACGTATAACGTATAACGTATAACGTATAACGTATAACGTATAACGTATAACGTATAACGTATAACGTATAACGTATAACGTATAACGTATAACGTATAACGTATAACGTATAACGTATAACGTATAACGTATAACGTATAACGTATAACGTATAACGTATACCGCATAACGTATAACGTATAACGTATAACGTATAACGTATAACGTATAACGTATAACGTATAACGTATCACGAATAACGTAAAACGTATAACGTATAACGTATAACGTATAACGTATAACGTATAACGTATAACGTATAACGTATAACGTATAACGTATAACGTATAACGTATAACGTATAACGTATAACGTATAACGTATAACGTATAACGTATAACGTATAACGTATAACGCATAACGTATAACGTATAACGTATAACGTATAACGTATAACGCATAACGTATAACGTATAACGTATAACGTATAACGTATAACGAATAACGTAAAACTTATAACGCATAACGTATATCGTATACCGTATAACGTATAACGTATAACGTATAACGTATAACGTATAACGTATAACGTACAACGTATAACGTATAACGTATAACGTATAACGTATAACGCAGAACGTATAACGTATAACGTATAACGTATAACGTATAACGTATAACGTATAACGTTTAACGTATAACGTATAACGTATCACGAATAACGTAAAACGTATAACGTATAACGTATAACGTATAACGTATAACGTATAACTTATGACGTATAACGAATAACGTAAAGCGTATTACGTATCACATATTTCGTATAACGTATAACGTGTATCGTATAACTTATGACGTATAACTTATAACGTATAACGTATAACGTATAACGTATAACGTATATCGTATAACGTATACCTTATAACGTATAACGTATAACGTATAACGTATAACGTATATCGTAAAACGTATAACGTATGACGTATAAAGAATAACGTATAACGTATAACGTATAAAGAATAACGTATAACGTATAACGTATAACGAATAACGTAAAACGTATAACGCATAACGTATAACGTATAAGGTGTAACGAAGAACGTATAACGAATAACGTATAACGTATATCGTATAACGTAGAACGTATAACGTATAACGTATATCGTAAAACGTATAACGTATAACGTATAACGTATAACGTATAACGTATAACGTATAACGTATAACGTATACCGTATAACGTATAAGGTATAACGTATAACGTATAACGTATACCGTATAACGTATAACGTATAACGTATAACGTATAACGTATAACGTATAACGTATAACGTATAACGTATAACGTATAACGTATAACGTATAACGTATTACGTATAACGTATAACGTATAACGTATAACGTATAACGAATAACGTATAACGTAAAACGTATAACGTATAACGTATAACGTATAACCTATGACGTATAACGTATAACGTATAACGTATAACGTATAACGTATAACGTATAACGTATAACGTATAACGTATACCGCATAACGTATAACGTATAACGTATAACGTATAACGTATAACGTATAACGTATAACGTATAACGTATAACGTATTACGTATAACGTATAACGTATAACGTATAACGTATAACGTATAACGAATAACGAATAACGTATAACGTAAAACGTATAACGTATAACGTATAACCTATGACGTATAACGTATAACGTATAACGTATAACGTATAACGTATAACGTATAACGTATAACGTATAACGTATAACGTATAACGTATAACCTATAACGTATAACGTGTAACGAAGAACGTATAACGAATAACGTAAAACGTATAACGCATACCATGTAACGTATAACGTATCACGTATAACATATAACGTATAACGTATAACGTATAACGTATAATGTATAACGTATAACGTATAACGTATAACGTACAACGTATAACGTATAACGTATAACGTATAACGTACAACGTATAACGTACAACGTATAACGTATAACGTATAACGTATAACGTATAACGTATAACGTATAACGTATAACGTATAACGTATAACGTATAACGTATAACGTACATCGTATAACGTATAACGTATAACGTATAACGTACAACGTATAACGTACAACGTATAACGTACTACGTATAACTTACAACGTATAACGTATAACGTATAACGTATAACGTATAACGTATAACGTATAACGTATAATGTATAACGTATAACGTATAACGTATAACGTATAACGTACATCGTATAACGTATAACGTATAACGTATAACGTACAACGTATAACGTACAACGTATAACGTACTACGTATAACTTACAACGTATAACGTATAACGTATAACGTATAACGTATAACGTATAACGTATAACGTATAACGTATAACGTATAACGTATAACTTATGACGTATAACGAATAACGTAAAGCGTATTACGTATTACATATTTCGTATAACGTATAACGTGTATCGTATAACTTATGACGTATAACTTATAACGTATAACGTATAACGTATAACGTATAACGTATAACGTATAACGTATAACGTATAACGTATAACGTATAACGTATAACGTATTACGTATAACGTATAACGTATAACGTATAACGTATAACGTATAACGAATAACGAATAACGTATAACGTAAAACGTATAACGTATAACGTATAACCTATGACGTATAACGTATAACGTATAACGTATAACGTATAACGTATAACGTATAACGTATAACGTATAACGTATAACGTATAACGTATAACCTATAACGTATAACGTGTAACGAAGAACGTATAACGAATAACGTAAAACGTATAACGCATACCATGTAACGTATAACGTATCACGTATAACATATAACGTATAACGTATAACGTATAACGTATAATGTATAACGTATAACGTATAACGTATAACGTACAACGTATAACGTATAACGTATAACGTATAACGTACAACGTATAACGTACAACGTATAACGTATAACGTATAACGTATAACGTATAACGTATAACGTATAACGTATAACGTATAACGTATAACGTATAACGTATAACGTACATCGTATAACGTATAACGTATAACGTATAACGTACAACGTATAACGTACAACGTATAACGTACTACGTATAACTTACAACGTATAACGTATAACGTATAACGTATAACGTATAACGTATAACGTATAACGTATAATGTATAACGTATAACGTATAACGTATAACGTATAACGTACATCGTATAACGTATAACGTATAACGTATAACGTACAACGTATAACGTACAACGTATAACGTACTACGTATAACTTACAACGTATAACGTATAACGTATAACGTATAACGTATAACGTATAACGTATAACGTATAACGTATAACGTATAACGTATAACTTATGACGTATAACGAATAACGTAAAGCGTATTACGTATTACATATTTCGTATAACGTATAACGTGTATCGTATAACTTATGACGTATAACTTATAACGTATAACGTATAACGTATAACGTATAACGTATAACGTATAACGTATAACGTATAACGTATAACGTACATCGTATAACGTATAACGTATAACGTATAACGTACAACGTATAACGTACAACGTATAACGTACTACGTATAACTTACAACGTATAACGTATAACGTATAACGTATAACGTATAACGTATAACGTATAACGTATAACGCATAACGTATAACGTATAACGTATAACGTATAACGTATAACGTATAACGAATAACGTAAAACTTATAACGCATAACGTATATCGTATACCGTATAACGTATAACGTATAACGTATAACGTATAACGTATAACGTATAACGTATAACGTATAACGTATAACGTATAACGTATAACGTATAACGCAGAACGTATAACGTATAACGTATAACGTATAACGTATAACGTATAACGTATAACGTTTAACGTATAACGTATAACGTATCACGAATAACGTAAAACGTATAACGTATAACGTATAACGTATAACGTATAACGTATAACTTATGACGTATAACGAATAACGTAAAGCGTATTACGTATTACATATTTCGTATAACGTATAACGTGTATCGTATAACTTATGACGTATAACTTATAACGTATAACGTATAACGTATAACGTATAACGTATAACGTATAACGTATAACGTATACCTTATAACGTATAACGTATAACGTATAACGTATAACGTATATCGTAAAACGTATAACGTATGACGTATAAAGAATAACGTATAACGTATAACGTATAAAGAATAACGTATAACGTATAACGTATAACGAATAACGTAAAACGTATAACGCATAACGTATAACGTATAAGGTGTAACGAAGAACGTATTACGAATAACGTATAACGTATATCGTATAACGTAGAACGTATAACGTATAACGTATATCGTAAAACGTATAACGTATAACGTATAACGTATAACGTATAACGTATAACGTATAACGTATAACGTATACCGTATAACGTATAAGGTATAACGTATAACGTATAACGTATACCGTATAACGTATAACGTATAACGTATAACGTATAACGTATAACGTATAACGTATAACGTATAACGTATAACGTATAACGTAAAACGTATAACGTATTACGTATAACGTATAACGTATAACGTATAACGTATAACGAATAACGTATAACGTAAAACGTATAACGTATAACGTATAACGTATAACCTATGACGTATAACGTATAACGTATAACGTATAACGTATAACGTATAACGTATAACGTATAACGTATAACGTATACCGCATAACGTATAACGTATAACGTATAACGTATAACGTATAACGTATAACGTATAACGTATAACGTATAACGTATTACGTATAACGTATTACGTATAACGTATAACGTATAACGTATAACGAATAACGAATAACGTATAACGTAAAACGTATAACGTATAACGTATAACGTATAACGTATAAACTATGACGTATAACGTATAACGTATAACGTATAACGTATAACGTATAACGTATAACGTATAACGTATAACGTATAACGTATAACGTATAACGTATAACCTATAACGTATAACGTGTAACGAAGAACGTATAACGAATAACGTAAAACGTATAACGCATACCATGTAACGTATAACGTATCACGTATAACATATAACGTATAACGTATAACGTATAACGTATAATGTATAACGTATAACGTATAACGTATTACGTATAACGTATTACGTATAACGTATTACGTATAACGTATAACGAATAACGAATAACGTATAACGTAAAACGTATAACGTATAACGTATAACGTATAACGTATAACGTATAACGTATAATGTATAACGTATAACGTATAACGTATAACGTATAACGTACATCGTATAACGTATAACGTATAACGTATAACGTACAACGTATAACGTACAACGTATAACGTACTACGTATAACGTACAACGTATAACGTATAACGTATAACGTATAACGTATAACGTATAACGTATAACGTATAACGAATTACGTAAAACGTATAACGCATAACGTATAACGTATAACGTATAACGAATAACGTATAACGTATAACGTATAACGTATAACGTATAACGTATAACGTATAACGCATAACGTGTAACGTATAACGTATAACGTATACCGTATAACATATAACGTATAACGTATAACGTATAACGTATAACGTATAACGTATAACGTATTACGAATAACGTAAAACGTATAACGCATAACGTATAACGTATAACGTGTAACGAAGAACGTATAACGAATAACGTAAAGCGTATTACGTATTACATATTTCGTATAACGTATAACGTGTATCGTATAACTTATGACGTATAACGAATAACGTAAAGCGTATTACGTATTACATATTTCGTATAACGTATAAAGTGTATCGTATAACTTATAACGTATAACTTATAACGTATAACGTATAACGTATAACGTATAACGTATAACGTATAACGTATACCTTATAACGTATAACGTATAACGTATAACGTATAACGTATATCGTAAAACGTATAACGTATGACGTATAAAGAATAACGTATAACGTATAACGTATAAAGAATAACGTATAACCTATAACGTATAACGAATAACGTAAAACGTATAACGCATAACGTATAACGTATAAGGTGTAACGAAGAACGTATAACGAATAACGTATAACGTATATCGTATAACGTAGAACGTATAACGTATAACGTATATCGTAAAACGTATAACGTATAACGTATAACGTATAACGTATAACGTATAACGTATAACGTATAACGTATACCGTATAACGTATACCGTATAACGTATAAGGTATAACGTATAACGTATAACGTATACCGTATAACGTATAACGTATAACGTATAACGTATAACGTATAACGTATAACGTATAACGTATAACGTATAACGTATAACGTATAACGTATAACGTATAACGTATTACGTATAACGTATAACGTATAACGTATAACGTATAACGAATAACGTATAACGTAAAACGTATAACGTATAACGTATAACGTATAACCTATGACGTATAACGTGTAACGTATAACGTATAACGTATAACGTATAACGTATAACGTATAACGTATAACGTATACCGCATAACGTATAACGTATAACGTATAACGTATAACGTATAACGTATAACGTATAACGTATAACGTATAACGTATAACGTATAACGTATAACGTATAACGTATAACGTATAACGTATCACGAATAACGTAAAACGTATAACGTATAACGTATAACGTATAACGTATAACGTATAACGTATAACGTATAACGTATAACGTATAACGTATAACGTATAACGTATAACGTATAACGTATAACGTATAACGTATAACGTATAACGCAGAACGTATAACGTATAACGTATAACGTATAACGTATAACGTATAACGTATAACGTATAACGTATAACGTATAACGTATAACGTACAACGTATAACGTATAACGTATAACGTATAACGTATAACGTATAACGTATAACGTATATCGTATAACGTATAACGTATCACGAATAACGTAAAACGTATAACGTATAACGTATAACGTATAACGTATAACGTATAACGTATAACGTATAACGTATAACGTATAACGTATAACGTATAACGCAGAACGTATAACGTATAACGTATAACGTATAACGTATAACGTATAACGTATAACGTATAACGTATAACGTTTAACGTATAACGTATAACGTATCACGAATAACGTAAAACGTATAACGTATAACGTATAACGTATAACGTATAACGTATAACGTATAACGTATAACGTATAACGTATAACGTATAACGTATAACGTATAACGTATAACGTATAACGTATAACGTATAACGTATAACGTATAACGTATAACGTATAACGTATAACGTATAACGTATAACGTATAACGTATAACGTATAACGTATAACGTATAACGTATAACGTATAACGTATCACGAATAACGTAAAACGTATAACGTATAACGTATAACGTATAACGTATAACGTATAACGTATAACGTATAACGTATAACGTATAACGTATAACGTATAACGTATAACGTATAACGTATAACGTATAACGTATAACGTATAACGTATAACGTATAACGTATAACGTATAACGTATAACGTATAACGTATAACGTATAACGTATAACGTATAACGTATAACGTATAACGTATAACGTATAACGTATAACGTATAACGTATAACGTATAACGTATAACGTATAACGTATAACGTATAACGTATAACGTATAACGTATAACGAATAACGTAAAACTTATAACGCATAACGTATATCGTATACCGTATAACGTATAACGTATAACGTATAACGTATAACGTATAACGTATAACGTATAACGTATAACGTATAACGTATAACGTATAACGCAGAACGTATAACGTATAACGTATAACGTATAACGTATAACGTATAACGTATAACGTTTAACGTATAACGTATAACGTATCACGAATAACGTAAAACGTATAACGTATAACGTATAACGTATAACGTATAACGTATAACGTATAACGTATAACGTATAACGTATAACGTATAACGTATAACGTATAACGTATAACGTATAACGTATAACGTATAACGTATAACGTATAACGTATAACGTATAACGTATAACGTATAACGTATAACGCAGAACGTATAACGTATAACGTATAACGTATAACGTATAACGTATAACGTATAACGTTTAACGTATAACGTATAACGTATCACGAATAACGTAAAACGTATAACGTATAACGTATAACGTATAACGTATAACGTATAACGTATAACGTATAACGTATAACGTATAACGTATAACGTATGACGTATAACGTATAACGTATAACGTATAACGTATAACGCATAACGAATAACGTATAACGTATAACCTATGACGTATAACGTATAACGTATAACGTATAACGTATGACGTATAACGTATAACGTATAACGAATTACGTAAAACGTATAACGCATAACGTATAACGTATAACGTATAACGAATAACGTATAACGTATAACGTATAACGTATAACGTATAACGTATAACGTATAACGCATAACGTGTAACGTATAACGTATAACGTATAACGTATAACATATAACGTATAACGTATAACGTATAACGTATAACGTATAACGTATAACGTATTACGAATAACGTAAAACGTATAACGCATAACGTATAACGTATAACGTGTAACGAAGGACGTATAACGAATAACGTAAAGCGTATTACGTATTACATATTTCGTATAACGTATAACGTGTATCGTATAACTTATGACGTATAACGAATAACGTAAAGCGTATTACGTATTACATATTTCGTATAACGTATAACGTGTATCGTATAACTTATAACGTATAACTTATAACGTATAACGTATAACGTATAACGTATAACGTATAACGTATAACGTATACCTTATAACGTATAACGTATAACGTATAACGTATAACGTATATCGTAAAACGTATAACGTATGACGTATAAAGAATAACGTATAACGTATAACGTATAAAGAATAACGTATAACGTATAACGTATAACGAATAACGTAAAACGTATAACGCATAACGTATAACGTATAAGGTGTAACGAAGAACGTATAACGAATAACGTATAACGTATATCGTATAACGTAGAACGTATAACGTATAACGTATATCGTAAAACGTATAACGTATAACGTATAACGTATAACGTATAACGTATAACGTATAACGTATAACGTATACCGTATAACGTATAAGGTATAACGTATAACGTATAACGTATACCGTATAACGTATAACGTATAACGTATAACGTATAACGTATAACGTATAACGTATAACGTATAACGTATAACGTATAACGTATAACGTATAACGTATAACGTATTACGTATAACGTATAACGTATAACGTATAACGTATAACGAATAACGTATAACGTAAAACGTATAACGTATAACGTATAACGTATAACCTATGACGTATAACGTGTAACGTATAACGTATAACGTATAACGTATAACGTATAACGTATAACGTATAACGTATACCGCATAACGTATAACGTATAACGTATAACGTATAACGTATAACGTATAACGTATAACGTATAACGTATAACGTATAACGTATAACGTATAACGTATAACGTATAACGTATCACGAATAACGTAAAACGTATAACGTATAACGTATAACGTATAACGTATAACGTATAACGTATAACGTATAACGTATAACGTATAACGTATAACGTATAACGTATAACGTATAACGTATAACGTATAACGTATAACGTATAACGCAGAACGTATAACGTATAACGTATAACGTATAACGTATAACGTATAACGTATAACGTATAACGTATAACGTATAACGTATAACGTACAACGTATAACGTATAACGTATAACGTATAACGTATAACGTATAACGTATAACGTATAACGTATAACGTATAACGTATCACGAATAACGTAAAACGTATAACGTATAACGTATAACGTATAACGTATAACGTATAACGTATAACGTATAACGTATAACGTATAACGTATAACGTATAACGCAGAACGTATAACGTATAACGTATAACGTATAACGTATAACGTATAACGTATAACGTTTAACGTATAACGTATAACGTATCACGAATAACGTAAAACGTATAACGTATAACGTATAACGTATAACGTATAACGTATAACGTATAACGTATAACGTATAACGTATAACGTATAACGTATAACGTATAACGTATAACGTATAACGTATAACGTATAACGTATAACGTATAACGTATAACGTATAACGTATAACGTATAACGTATAACGTATAACGTATAACGTATAACGTATAACGTATAACGTATAACGTATAACGTATAACGTATAACGTATCACGAATAACGTAAAACGTATAACGTATAACGTATAACGTATAACGTATAACGTATAACGTATAACGTATAAAGTATAACGTATAACGTATAACGTATAACGTATAACGTATAACGTATAACGTATACCGTATAACGTATAACGTATAACGTATAACGTATACCGAATAACGTAAAACGTATAACGCATAACGTATAACGTATAACGTGTAACGAAGAACGTATAACGAATAACGTATAACGTATATCGTATAACGTATAACGTATAACGTATAACGTCTAACGTATAACTTATAACGTATAACGTATAACGTATAACGTATAACGAAGAACGTAGAACGTATAACGTATAACGTATATCGTAAAACGTATAACGTAAAACGTATAACGTATAACGTATAACGTATAACGTATAACGTATAACGTATAACGTATAACGTATAACGTATAACGAATAACGTAAAACTTATAACGCATAACGTATATCGTATACCGTATAACGTATAACGTATAACGTATAACGTATAACGTATAACGTATAACGTATAACGTATAACGTATAACGTATAACGTATAACGTATAACGCAGAACGTATAACGTATAACGTATAACGTATAACGTATAACGTATAACGTATAACGTTTAACGTATAACGTATAACGTATCACGAATAACGTAAAACGTATAACGTATAACGTATACCGTATAACGTATAACGTATAACGTATAACGTATAACGTATAACGTATAACGAATAACGTAAAACGTATAACGCATAACGTATAACGTATAACGTATAACGTATAACGTATAACGTATAACGTATAACGTATCACGTATAACGTATAACGTATAACGTATAACGTATAACGCATAACGTATAACGTATACCGTATAACGTATAACGTATAACGTATAACGTATAACGTATAACGTATAAAGAATAACGTATAACGTATAACGTATAACGAATAACGTAAAACGTATAACGCATAACGTATAACGTATAAGGTGTAACGAAGAACGTATAACGAATAACGTATAACGTATATCGTATAACGTAGAACGTATAACGTATAACGTATATCGTAAAACGTATAACGTATAACGTATAACGTATAACGTATAACGTATAACGTATAACGTATAACGTATACCGTATAACGTATAAGGTATAACGTATAACGTATAACGTATACCGTATAACGTATAACGTATAACGTATAACGTATAACGTATAACGTATAACGTATAACGTATAACGTATAACGTATAACGTATAACGTATAACGTATAACGTATTACGTATAACGTATAACGTATAACGTATAACGTATAACGAATAACGTATAACGTAAAACGTATAACGTATAACGTATAACGTATAACCTATGACGTATAACGTGTAACGTATAACGTATAACGTATAACGTATAACGTATAACGTATAACGTATAACGTATACCGCATAACGTATAACGTATAACGTATAACGTATAACGTATAACGTATAACGTATCACGTATAACGTATAACGTATAACGTATAACGTATAACGTATAACGTATAACGTATC
Source organism: Ptiloglossa arizonensis (assembly GCF_051014685.1). Taxonomy (NCBI): domain Eukaryota; kingdom Metazoa; phylum Arthropoda; class Insecta; order Hymenoptera; family Colletidae; genus Ptiloglossa; species Ptiloglossa arizonensis. The sequence continues at coordinate 1,311,729 of NW_027478450.1, read as the reverse complement.
ACGAATAACGTAAAACGTATAACGTATAACGTATAACGTATAACGTATAACGTATAACGTATAACGTATAACGTATAACGTATAACGTATAACGTATAACGTATAACGTATAACGTATAACGTATAACGTATAACGTATAACGCAGAACGTATAACGTATAACGTATAACGTATAACGTATAACGTATAACGTATAACGTATAACGTATAACGTATAACGTATAACGTACAACGTATAACGTATAACGTATAACGTACAACGTATAACGTATAACGTATAACGTATAACGTATAACGTATAACGTATCACGAATAACGTAAAACGTATAACGTATAACGTATAACGTATAACGTATAACGTATAACGTGTAACGTATAACGTATAACGTATAACGTATAACGTATAACGCAGAACGTATAACGTATAACGTATAACGTATAACGTATAACGTATAACGTATAACGTTTAACGTATAACGTATAACGTATCACGAATAACGTAAAACGTATAACGTATAACGTATAACGTATAACGTATAACGTATAACGTATAACGTATAACGTATAACGTATAACGTATAACGTATAACGTATAACGTATAACGTATAACGTATAACGTATAACGTATAACGTATAACGTATAACGTATAACGTATAACGTATAACGTATAACGTATAACTTACGTATAACGTATAACGTATAACGTATAACGTATAACGTATAACGTATAACGTATAACGTATCACGAATAACGTAAAACGTATAACGTATAACGTATAACGTATAACGTATAACGTATAACGTATAACGTATAACGTATAACGTATAACGTATAACGTATAACGTATAACGTATAACGTATAACGTATACCGTATAACGTATAACGTATAACGTATAACGTATACCGAATAACGTAAAACGTATAACGCATAACGTATAACGTATAACGTGTAACGAAGAACGTATAACGAATAACGTATAACGTATATCGTATAACGTATAACGTATAACGTATAACGTCTAACGTATAACTTATAACGTATAACGTATAACGTATAACGTATAACGAAGAACGTAGAACGTATAACGTATAAACGTATATCGTAAAACGTATAAACGTAAAACGTATAACGTATAACGTATAACGTATAACGTATAACGTATAACGTATAACGTATAACGTATAACGTATAACGAATAACGTAAAACTTATAACGCATAACGTATATCGTATACCGTATAACGTATAACGTATAACGTATAACGTATAACGTATAACGTATAACGTATAACGTATAACGTATAACGTATAACGTATAACGTATAACGCAGAACGTATAACGTATAACGTATAACGTATAACGTATAACGTATAACGTATAACGTTTAACGTATAACGTATAACGTATCACGAATAACGTAAAACGTATAACGTATAACGTATACCGTATAACGTATAACGTATAACGTATAACGTATAACGTATAACGTATAACGAATAACGTAAAACGTATAACGCATAACGTATAACGTATAACGTATAACGTATAACGTATAACGTATAACGTATAACGTATCACGTATAACGTATAACGTATAACGTATAACGTATAACGCATAACGTATAACGTATACCGTATAACGTATAACGTATAACGTATAACGTATAACGTATAACGTATCACGAATAACGTAAAACGTATAACGCATAACGTATAACGTATAACGAATAACGTATAACGAATAACGTAAAACTTATAACGCATAACGTATATCGTATAACCGTATAACGTATAACGTATAACGTATAACGTATAACGTATAACGTATAACGTATAACGTATAACGTATAACGTATAACCTATAACGTATAACGTGTAATGAAGAACGTACAACGAATAACGTAAAATGTATAACGCATAACATGTAACGTATAACGTATCACGTATAACATATAACGTATAACGTATAACGTATAACGTATAACGTATAACGTATAACGTATAACGTATATCCTATACCGTATAACGTATAACGTATAACGTATAACGTATAACGTATAACGTATAACCTATAACGTATAACGTGTAATGAAGAACGTACAACGAATAACGTAAAACGTATAACGCATAACGTGTAACGTATAACGTATCACGTATAACATATAACGTATAACGTATAACGTATAACGTATAACGTATAACGTATAACGTATAATGTATAACGTATAACGTATAACGTATAACGTACAACGTATAACGTATAAAGTATAACGTATAACGTACAACGTATAACGTACAACGTATAACGTACAACGTATAACGTACTACGTATAACGTACAACGTATAACGTATAACGTATAACGTATAACGTATAACGTATAACGTATAACGTATAACGTATAACGTATAACGTATAACGTATAACGTATAACGTATAACGTATAACGTATAACGTATAACGTATAACGTATAACGTATAACGTATAACGTATAACGTATAACGTATAACGTATAACGTATAACGTATCACAAATAACGTAAAACGTATAACGTATAACGTATAACGTATAACGTATAACGTATAAAGTATAACGTATAACCTATAACGTATAACGTGTAATGAAGAACGTACAACGAATAACGTAAAACGTATAACGCATAACGTGTAACGTATAACGTATCACGTATAACATATAACGTATAACGTATAACGTATAACGTATAATGTATAACGTATAACGTATAACGTATAACGTACAACGTATAACGTATAACGTACAACGTATAACGTACAACGTATACCGTACTACGTATAACGTACAACGTATAACGTATAACGTATAACGTATAACGTATAACGTATAACGCATCACGTATAACGTATAACGTATAACGTATAACGTATAACGTATAACGTATAACGTATAACGTATAACGTATAACGTATAACGTATAACGTATAACGTATAACGTATTACGTATAACGTATAACGTATAACGTAGAACGTATAACGTATAACGTATAACGTATAACGAATAACGTAAAACTTATAACGCATAACGTATATCGTATACCGCATAACGTATAACGTATAACGTATAACGTATAACGTATAACGTATAACGTATAACGTATAACGTATAACGTATAACGTATAACGTATAACGAATTACGTAAAACGTATAACGCATAACGTATAACGTATAACGTATAACGTATAACGTATAACGTATAACGTATAACGTATAACGTATAACGTATAACGCATAACGTGTAACGTATAACGTATAACGCATACCGTATAACGTATAACGTATAACGTATAACGTATAACGTATAACGTATAACGTATAACGTATTACGAATAACGTAAAACGTATAACGCATAACGTATAACGTATAACGTGTAACGAAGAACGTATAACGAATAACGTATAACGTATATCGTATGACGTATAACGTATAACGTATAACGTCTAACGTATAACTTATAACGTATAACGTATAACGTATAACGTATAACGAAGAACGTAGAACGTATAACGTATAACGTATATCGTAAAACGTATAACGTAAAACGTATAACGTATAACGTATAACGTATAACGTATAACGTATAACGTATAACGTATAACGTATAACGTATAACGTATAACGTATACCGTATAACGTATAACGTATAACGTATAACGTATACCGAATAACGTAAAACGTATAACGCATAACGTATAACGTATAACGTATAACGTATAACGTATAACGTATAACGTATAACGTATAACGTATAACGTATAACGTATAACGTATAACGTATAACGTATAACGTATAACGTATAACGTATAACGTATAACGTATAACGTATCACGAATAACGTAAAACGTATAACGTATAACGTATAACGTATAACGTATAACGTATAACGTATAACGTATAACGTATAACGTATAACGTATCACGAATAACGTAAAACGTATAACGTATAACGTATAACGTATAACGTATAACGTATAACGTATAACGTATAACGTATAACGTATAACGTATAACGTATAACGTATAACGTATAACGTATAACGTATAACGTATAACGTATAACGTATAACGTATAACGCAGAACGTATAACGTATAACGTATAACGTATAACGTATAACGTATAACGTATAACGTATAACGTATAACGTATAACGTATAACGTACAACGTATAACGTATAACGTATAACGTATAACGTATAACGTATAACGTATAACGTATAACGTATAACGTATAACGTATAACGTATAACGTATCACGAATAACGTAAAACGTATAACGTATAACGTATAACGTATAACGTATAACGTATAACGTATAACGTATAACGTATAACGTATAACGTATAACGTATAACGTATAACGCAGAACGTATAACGTATAACGTATAACGTATAACGTATAACGTATAACGTATAACGTTTAACGTATAACGTATAACGTATCACGAATAACGTAAAACGTATAACGTATAACGTATAACGTATAACGTATAACGTATAACGTATAACGTATAACGTATAACGTATAACGTATAACGTATAACGTATAACGTATAACGTATAACGTATAACGTATAACGTATAACGTATAACGTATAACGTATAACGTATAACGTATAACGTATAACGTATAACGTATAACGTATAACGTATAACGTATAACGTATAACGTATAACGTATAACGTATAACGTATCACGAATAACGTAAAACGTATAACGTATAACGTATAACGTATAACGTATAACGTATAACGTATAACGTATAACGTATAACGTATAGCGTATAACGTATAACGTATAACGTATAACGTATAACGTATAACGTATAACGTATAACGTATAACGTATAACGTATAACGTATAACGTATAACGAATAACGTAAAACTTATAACGCATAACGTATATCGTATACCGTATAACGTATAACGTATAACGTATAACGTATAACGTATTACGTATAACGTATAACGTATAACGTATAACGTATAACGAATTACGTAAAACGTATAACGCATAACGTATAACGTATAACGTATAACGTATAACGTATAACGTATAACGTATAACGTATAACGTATAACGTATAACGCATAACGTGTAACGTATAACGTATAACGTATACCGTATAACGTATAACGTATAACGTATAACGTATAACGTAAAACGTATAACGTATAACGTATAACGTATTACGAATAACGTAAAACGTATAACGCATAACGTATAACGTATAACGTGTAACGAAGAACGTATAACGAATAACGTATAACGTATATCGTATAACGTATAACGTATAACGTATAACGTCTAACGTATAACTTATAACGTATAACGTATAACCTATAACGTATAACGAAGAACGTAGAACGTATAACGTAAAACGTATATCGTAAAACGTATAACGTAAAACGTATAACGTATAACGTATAACGTATAACGTATAACGTATAACGTATAACGTATAACGTATAACGTATAACGTATAACGTATACCGTATAACGTATAACGTATAACGTATAACGTATACCGAATAACGTAAAACGTATAACGCATAACGTATAACGTATAACGTGTAACGAAGAACGTATAACGAATAACGTATAACGTATATCGTATAACGTATAACGTATAACGTATAACGTCTAACGTATAACTTATAACGTATAACGTATAACGTCTAACGTATAACGAAGAACGTAGAACGTATAACGTATAACGTATATCGTAAAACGTATAACGTAAAACGTATAACGTATAACGTATAACGTATAACGTATAACGTATAACGTATAACGTATAACGTATAACGTATAACGAATAACGTAAAACTTATAACGCATAACGTATATCGTATACCGTATAACGTATAACGTATAACGTATAACGTATAACGTATAACGTATAACGTATAACGTATAACGTATAACGTATAACGTATAACGTATAACGTATAACGTATAACGAATAACGTAAAACGTATAACGCATAACGTATAACGTATAACGTATAACGTATAACGTATAACGTATAACGTATAACGTATAACGTATAACGTATAACGTATAACGTATAACGTATAACGTATAACGTATAACGTATAACGTATAACGTATAACGTATAACGTATAACGTATAACGTATAACGTATAACGTATAACGTATAACGTATAACGTATAACGTATAACGTATAACGTATAACGTATAACGTATAACGTATAACGTATAACGTATAACGTATAACGTATAACGTATAACGTATAACGTATAACGTATAACGTATCACGAATAACGTAAAACGTATAACGTATAACGTATAACGTATAACGTATAACGTATAACGTATAACGTATAACGTATAACGTATAACGTATAACGTATAACGTATAACGTATAACGTATTACGTATAACGTATAACGTATAACGTAGAACGTACAACGTATAACGTATAACGTATAACGAATAACGTAAAACTTATAACGCATAACGTATATCGTATACCGCATAACGTATAACGTATAACGTATAACGTATAACGTATAACGTATAACGGATAACGTATAACGTATAACGTATAACGAATTACGTAAAACGTATAACGCATAACGTATAACGTATAACGTATAACGTATAACGTATAACGTATAACGTATAACGTATAACGTATAACGTATAACGTATAACGTATAACGTATAACGCATAACGTGTAACGTATAACGTATAACGTATACCGTATAACGTATAACGTATAACGTATAACGTATAACGTATAACGTATAACGTATAACGTATTACGAATAACGTAAAACGTATAACGCATAACGTATAACGTATAACGTGTAACGAAGAACGTATAACGAATAACGTATAACGTATATCGTATAACGTATAACGTATAACGTATAACGTCTAACGTATAACTTATAACGTATAACGTATAACGTATAACGTATAACGAAGAACGTAGAACGTATAACGTATAACGTATATCGTAAAACGTATAACGTAAAACGTATAACGTATAACGTATAACGTATAACGTATAACGTATAACGTATAACGTATAACGTATAACGTATAACGTATACCGTATAACGTATAACGTATAACGTATAACGTATACCGAATAACGTAAAACGTATAACGCATAACGTATAACGTATGACGTGTAACGAAGAACGTATAACGAATAACGTATAACGTATATCGTATAACGTATAACGTATAACGTATAACGTCTAACGTATAACTTATAACGTATAACGTATAACGTATAACGTATAACGAAGAACGTAGAACGTATAACGTATAACGTATATCGTAAAACGTATAACGTATAACGTATAACGTATAACGTATAACGTATAACGTATAACGTATAACGTATAACGTATAACGTATAACGTATAACGTATAACGTATAACGTATAACGTATAACGTAAAACGTATAACGTATAACGTATAACGTATAACGTATAACGTATAACGTATAACGTATAACGTATAACGTATAACGTATAACGTATAACGTATAACGTATAACGTATTACGAATAACGTAAAACGTATAACGCATAACGTATAACGTATAACGTGTAACGAAGAACGTATAACGAATAACGTATAACGTATATCGTATAACGTATAACGTATAACGTATAACGTCTAACGTATAACTTATAACGTATAACGTATAACGTATAACGTATAACGAAGAACGTAGAACGTATAACGTATAACGTATATCGTAAAACGTATAACGTAAAACGTATAACGTATAACGTATAACGTATAACGTATAACGTATAACGTATAACGTATAACGTATAACGTATAACGTATACCGTATAACGTATAACGTATAACGTATAACGTATACCGAATAACGTAAAACGTATAACGCATAACGTATAACGTATAACGTGTAATGAAGAACGTATAACGAATAACGTATAACGTATATCGTATAACGTATAACGTATAACGTATAACGTCTAACGTATAACTTATAACGTATAACGTATAACGTATAACGTATAACGAAGAACGTAGAACGTATAACGTATAACGTATATCGTAAAACGTATAACGTATAACGTATAACGTATAACGTATAACGTATAACGTATAACGTATAACGTATAACGTATAACGTATAACGTATAACGTATAACGTATAACGTATAACGTATAACGTATAACGTATAACGTAAAACGTATAACGTATAACGTATAACGTATAACGTATAACGTATAACGTATAACGTATAACGTATAACGTATAACGTATAACGTATAACGTATAACGTATAACGTATAACGTATAACGTATAACGTATAACGTATAACGTATAACGTATAACGAATAACGTAAAACTTATAACGCATAACGTATATCGTATACCGTATAACGTATAACGTATAACGTATAACGTATAACGTATAACGTATAACGTATAACGTATAACGTATAACGTATAACGTATAACGCAGAACGTATAACGTATAACGTATAACGAAGAACGTAGAACGTATAACGTATAACGTATATCGTAAAACGTATAACGTAAAACGTATAACGTATAACGTATAACGTATAACGTATAACGTATAACGTATAACGTATAACGTATAACGTATAACGTATAACGTATAACGAATAACGTAAAACTTATAACGCATAACGTATATCGTATACCGTATAACGTATAACGTATAACGTATAACGTATAACGTATAACGTATAACGTATAACGTATAACGTATAACGTATAACGTATAACGCAGAACGTATAACGTATAACGTATAACGTATAACGTATAACGTATAACGTATAACGTTTAACGTATAACGTATAACGTATCACGAATAACGTAAAACGTATAACGCATAACGTATAACGTATAACGTATAACGTATAACGTATAACGTATAACGTATAACGTATAACGTATAACGTATAACGTATAACGCATAACGAATAACGTATAACGTATAACCTATGACGTATAACGTATAACGTATAACGTATAACGTATAACGTATAACGTATAACGTATAACGAATAACGTAAAACGTATAACGCATAACGTATAACGTATAACGTATAACGTATAACGTATAACGTATAACGTATAACGTATAACGTATAACGTATAACGTATAACGTATAACGCATAACGTGTAACGTATAACGTATAACGTGTACCGTATAACATATAACGTATAACGTATAACGTATAACGTATAACGTATAACGTATAACGTATAACGTATAACGTATTACGAATAACGTAAAACGTATATCGCATAACGTATAACGTATAACGTGTAACGAAGAACGTATAACGAATAACGTAAAGCGTATTACGTATTACATATTTCGTATAACGTATAACGTGTATCGTATAACTTATGACGTATAACGAATAACGTAAAGCGTATTACGTATTACATATTTCGTATAACGTATAACGTGTATCGTATAACTTATGACGTATAACTTATAACGTATGACGTATATCGTATAACTTGTAACGAAAAACGTATAACGAATAACGTAAAACGTATGACGCATTACATATTACGTATAACGTATAACGTATAACGTATAACGTATAACGTATACCGAATAACGTAAAACGTATAACGCATAACGTATAACGTATAACGTGTAACGAAGAACGTATAACGAATAACGTATAACGTATATCGTATAACGTATAACGTATAACGTATAACGTATAACGAATCACGAATAACGTAAAACGTATAACGTATAAAGAATAACGTATAACGTATAACGTATAACGAATAACGTAAAACGTATAACGCATAACGTATAACGTATAAGGTGTAACGAAGAACGTATAACGAATAACGTATAACGTATAACGTATAACGTATAACGTATAACGTATAACGTATTACGAATAACGTAAAACGTATAACGCATAACGTATAACGTATAACGTGTAACGAAGAACGTATAACGAATAACGTAAAGCGTATTACGTATTACATATTTCGTATAACGTATAACGTGTATCGTATAACTTATGACGTATAACGAATAACGTAAAGCGTATTACGTATTACATATTTCGTATAACGTATAACGTGTATCGTATAACTTATGACGTATAACTTATAACGTATGACGTATATCGTATAACTTGTAACGAAAAACGTATAACGAATAACGTAAAACGTATGACGCATTACATATTACGTATAACGTATAACGTATAACGTATAACGTATAACGTATACCGAATAACGTAAAACGTATAACGCATAACGTATAACGTATAACGTGTAACGAAGAACGTATAACGAATAACGTATAACGTATATCGTATAACGTATAACGTATAACGTATAACGTCTAACGTATAACTTATAACGTATAACGTATGACGTATAACGTATAACGAAGAACGTAGAACGTATAACGTATAACGTATATCGTAAAACGTATAACGTAAAACGTATAACGTATAACGTATAACGTATAACGTATAACGTATAACGTATAACGTATAACGTATAACGTATAACGTATAACGTATAACGTATACCGTATAACGTATAACGTATAACGTATAACGTATACCGAATAACGTAAAACGTATAACGCATAACGTATAACGTATAACGTGTAACGAAGAACGTATAACGAATAACGTATAACGTATATCGTATAACGTATAACGTATAACGTATAACGTCTAACGTATAACTTATAACGTATAACGTATAACGTATAACGTATAACGAAGAACGTAGAACGTATAACGTATAACGTATATCGTAAAACGTATAACGTAAAACGTATAACGTATAACGTATAACGTATAACGTATAACGAATAACGTAAAACTTATAACGCATAACGTATATCCTATACCGTATAACGTATAACGTATAACGTATAACGTATAACGTATAACGTATAACGTATAACGTATAACGTATAACGTATAACGTATAACGTATAACGCAGAACGTATAACGTATAACGTATAACGTATAACGTATAACGTATAACGTTTAACGTATAACGTATAACGTATCACGAATAACGTAAAACGTATAACGTATAACGTATAACGTATAACGTATAACGTATAACGTATAACGTATAACGTATAACGTATAACGTATAACGTATAACGTATAACGTATAACGTATAACGCATAACGAATAACGTATAACGTATAACCTATGACGTATAACGTACAACGTATAACGTATAACGTATAACGTATAACGTATAACGTATAACGTATAACGTATAACGTATAACGTATAACGTATAACGTATAACGTATAACGTATAACGCACAACGTATAACGCATAACGTATAACGTATAACGCAGAACGTATAACGTATAACGTATAACGTATAACGTATAACGTATAACGTATAACGTATAACGTATAACGTTTAACGTATAACGTATAACGTATCACGAATAACGTAAAACGTATAACGTATAACGTATAACGTATAACGTATAACGTATAACGTATAACGTATAACGTATAACGTATAACGTATAACGTATAACGTATAACGTATAACGTATAACGTATAACGCATAACGAATAACGTATAACGTATAACCTATGACGTATAACGTATAACGTATAACGTATAACGTATAACGTATAACGTATAACGTATAACGAATTACGTAAAACGTATAACGCATAACGTATAACGTATAACGTATAACGTATAACGTATAACGTATAACGTATAACGTATAACGTATAACGTATAACGTATAACGTATAACGCATAACGTGTAACGTATACCGTATAACGTATACCGTATAACATATAACGTATAACGTATAACGTATAACGTATAACGTATAACGTATAACGTATTACGAATAACGTAAAACGTATAACGCATAACGTATAACGTATAACGTGTAACGAAGAACGTATAACGAATAACGTAAAGCGTATTACGTATTACATATTTCGTATAACGTATAACGTGTATCGTATAACTTATGACGTATAACGAATAACGTAAAGCGTATTACGTATTACATATTTCGTATAACGTATAACGTGTATCGTATAACTTATGACGTACAACTTATAACGTATGACGTATATCGTATAACTTGTAACGAAAAACGTATAACGAATAACGTAAAACGTATGACGCATTACATATTACGTATAACGTATAACGTATAACGTATAACGTATAACGTATACCGAATAACGTAAAACGTATAACGCATAACGTATAACGTATAACGTGTAACGAAGAACGTATAACGAATAACGTATAACGTATATCGTATAACGTATAACGCATAACGTATAACGTCTAACGTATAACTTATAACGTATAACGTATAACGTATAACGTATAACGAAGAACGTAGAACGTATAACGTATAACGTATATCGTAAAACGTATAACGTAAAACGTATAACGTATAACGTATAACGTATAACGTATAACGTATAACGTATAACGTATAACGTATAACGTATAACGTATAACGTATAACGTATACCGTATAACGTATAACGTATAACGTATAACGTATAACGTATACCGAATAACGTAAAACGTATAACGCATAACGTATAACGTATAACGTGTAACGAAGAACGTATAACGAATAACGTATAACGTATATCGTATAACGTATAACGTATAACGTATAACGTCTAACGTATAACTTATAACGTATAACGTATAACGTATAACGTATAACGAAGAACGTAGAACGTATAACGTATAACGTATATCGTAAAACGTATAACGTAAAACGCATAACGTATATCGTATACCGTATAACGTATAACGTATAACGTATAACGTATAACGTATAACGTATAACGTATAACGTATAACGTATAACGTATAACGTATAACGTATAACGTATAACGCAGAACGTATAACGTATAACGTATAACGTATAACGTATAACGAATAACGTATAACGTTTAACGTATAACGTATAACGTATCACGAATAACGTAAAACGTATAACGTATAACGTATAACGTATAACGTATAACGTATAACGTATAACGTATAACGTATAACGTATAACGTATAACGTATAACGTATAACGTATAACGCATAACGAATAACGTATAACGTATAACCTATGACGTATAATGTATAACGTATAACGTATAACGTATAACGTATAACGTATAACGTATAACGAATTACGTAAAACGTATAACGCATAACGTATAACGTATAACGTATAACGTATAACGTATAACGTATAACGTATAACGTATAACGTATAACGTTTAACGTATAACGTATAACGCATAACGTGTAACGTATAACGTATAACGTATACCGTATAACGTATAACGTATAACGTATAACGTATAACGTATAACGTATAACGTATAACGTATTACGAATAACGTAAAACGTATAACGCATAACGTATAACGTATAACGTGTAACGAAGAACGTATAACGAATAACGTAAAGCGTATTACGTATTACATATTTCGTATAACGTATAACGTGTATCGTATAACTTATGACGTATAACGAATAACGTAAAGCGTATTACGTATTACATATTTCGTATAACGTATAACGTGTATCGTATAACTTATTTCGTATAACTTATAACGTATGACGTATATCGTATAACTTGTAACGAAAAACGTATAACGAATAACGTAAAACGTATGACGCATTACATATTACGTATAACGTATAACGTATAACGTATAACGTATAACGTATAACGTATACCGAATAACGTAAAACGTATAACGCATAACGTATAACGTATAACGTGTAACGAAGAACGTATAACGAATAACGTATAACGTATATCGTATAACGTATAACGTATAACGTATAACGTCTAACGTATAACTTATAACGTATAACGTATAACGTATAACGTTTAACGAAGAACGTAGAACGTATAACGTATAACGTATATCGTAAAACGTATAACGTAAAACGTATAACGTATAACGTATAACGTATAACGTATAACGTATAACGTATAACGTATAACGTATAACGTATAACGTATAACGTATACCGTATAACGTATAACGTATAACGTATAACGTATAACGTATAACGTATAACGTATAACGTATAACGTATAACGTATAACGTATAACGTATAACGTATAACGTATAACGTATAACGTATAACGTACAACGTATAACGTACTACGTATAACGTACAACGTATAACGTATAACGTATAACGTATAACGTATAACGTATAACGTATAACGTATAACGTATAACGTATAACGTATAACGTATAACGTATAACGTATAACGTATAACGTGTAACGTATAACGTATAACGTATAACGTATAACGTATAACGTATAACGTATAACGTATAACGTATAACTTATAACGTATAACGTATAACGTATAACGTATAACGAAGAACGTAGAACGTATAACGTATAACGTATATCGTAAAACGTATAACGTAAAACGTATAACGTATAACGTATAACGTATAACGTATAACGTATAACGTATACCGAATAACGTAAAACGTATAACGCATAACGTATAACGTATAACGTGTAACGAAGAACGTATAACGAATAACGTATAACGTATATCGTATAACGTATAACGTATAACGTATAACGTCTAACGTATAACTTATAACGTATAACGTATAACGTATAACGTATAACGAAGAACGTAGAACGTATAACGTATAACGTATATCGTAAAACGTATAACGTAAAACGTATAACGTATAACGTATAACGTATAACGTATAACGTATAACGTATAACGTATAACGTATAACGTATAACGTATACCGTATAACGTATAACGTATAACGTATAACGTATAACGTATAACGTATAACGTATAACGTATAACGTATAACGTATAACGTATAACGTATAACGTATAACGTATAACGTATAACGTACAACGTATAACGTACTACGTATAACGTACAACGTATAACGTACAACGTATAACGTATAACGTATAACGTATAACGTATAACGTATAACGTATAACGTATAACGTATAACGTATAACGTATAACGTATAACGTATAACGTATAACGTATAACGTATAACGTGTAACGTATAACGTATAACGTATAACGCAGAACGTATAACGTATAACGTATAACGTATAACGTATAACGTATAACGTATAACGTATAACGTATAACGTATAACGTATAACGTATAACGTATAACGTATAACGTATAACGTATAACGCATAACGTGTAACGTATAACGTATAACGTATACCGTATAACATATAACGTATAACGTATAACGTATAACGTATAACGTATAACGTATAACGTATAACGTATTACGAATAACGTAAAACGTATAACGCATAACGTATAACGTATAACGTGTAACGAAGAACGTATAACGAATAACGTAAAGCGTATTACGTATTACATATTTCGTATAACGTATAACGTATCACGAATAACGTAAAACGTATAACGTATAAAGAATAACGTATAACGTATAACGTATAACGTATAACGTATAACGTATAACGTATAACGTATAACGTATAACGTATAACGCAGAACGTATAACGTATAACGTATAACGTATAACGTATAACGTATAACGTATAACGTTTAACGTATAACGTATAACGTATCACGAATAACGTTAAACGTATAACGTATAACGTATAACGTATAACGTATAACGTATAACGTATAACGTATAACGTATAACGTATAACGTATAACGTATAACGTATAACGCATAACGAATAACGTATAACGTATAACCTATGACGTACAATGTATAACGTATAACGTATAACGTATAACGTATAACGTATAACGTATAACGAATTACGTAAAACGTATAACGCATAACGTATAACGTATAACGTATAACGTATAACGTATAACGTATAACGTATAACGTATAACGTATAACGTATAACGACGTATAACGTATAACGTATAACGTATAACGTATAACGTATTACGAATAACGTAAAACGTATAACGCATAACGTATAACGTATAACGTGTAACGAAGAACGTATAACGAATAACGTAAAGCGTATTACGTATTACATATTTCGTATAACGTATAACGTGTATCGTATAACTTATGACGTATAACGAATAACGTAAAGCGTATTACGTATTACATATTTCGTATAACGTATAACGTGTATCGTATAACTTATGACGTATAACTTATAACGTATGACGTATATCGTATAACTTGTAACGAAAAACGTATAACGAATAACGTAAAACGTATGACGCATTACATATTACGTATAACGTATAACGTATAACGTATAACGTATAACGTATACCGTATAACGTATAACGTATAACGTATAACGTATAACGTATAACGCATAACGTGTAACGTATAACGTATAACGTATACCGTATAACATATAACGTATAACGTATAACGTATAACGTATAACGTATAACGTATAACGTATAACGTATTACGAATAACGTAAAACGTATAACGCATAACGTATAACGTATAACGTATAACGTATAACGTATAACGTATAACGTATTACGAATAACGTAAAACGTATAACGCATAACGTATAACGTATAACGTGTAACGAAGAACGTATAACGAATAACGTAAAGCGTATTACGTATTACATATTTCGTATAACGTATAACGTGTATCGTATAACTTATGACGTATAACGAATAACGTAAAGCGTATTACGTATTACATATTTCGTATAACGTATAACGTGTATCGTATAACTTATGACGTATAACTTATAACGTATGACGTATATCGTATAACTTGTAACGAAAAACGTATAACGAATAACGTAAAACGTATGACGCATTACATATTACGTATAACGTATAACGTATAACGTATAACGTATAACGTATACCGAATAACGTAAAACGTATAACGCATAACGTATAACGTATAACGTGTAACGAAGAACGTATAACGAATAACGTATAACGTATATCGTATAACGTATAACGTATAACGTATAACGTCTAACGTATAACTTATAACGTATAACGTATAACGTATAACGTATAACGTATAACGTATAACGTATAACGTATAACGTATAACGTATAACGTATAACGTATAACGTATAACGTATAACGTATAACGTATAACGTATAACGTATAACGTATAACGTATAACGTATAACGTATAACGTATCACGAATAACGTAAAACGTATAACGTATAAAGAATAACGTATAACGTATAACGTATAACGAATAACGTAAAACGTATAACGCATAACGTATAACGTATAAGGTGTAACGAAGAACGTATAACGAATAACGTATAACGTATAACGTATAACGTATAACGTATAACGTATAACGTATTACGAATTACGTAAAACGTATAACGCATAACGTATAACGTATAACGTGTAACGAAGAACGTATAACGAATAACGTAAAGCGTATTACGTATTACATATTTCGTATAACGTATAACGTGTATCGTATAACTTATGACGTATAACGAATAACGTAAAGCGTATTACGTATTACATATTTCGTATAACGTATAACGTGTATCGTATAACTTATGACGTATAACTTATAACGTATGACGTATATCGTATATCTTGTAACGAAAAACGTATAACGAATAACGTAAAACGTATGACGCATTACATATTTCGTATAACGTATAACGTGTATCGTATAACTTATGACGTATAACGAATAACGTAAAGCGTATTACGTATTACATATTTCGTATAACGTATAACGTGTATCGTATAACTTATGACGTATAACTTATAACGTATGACGTATATCGTATAACTTGTAACGAAAAACGTATAACGAATAACGTAAAACGTATGACGCATTACATATTACGTATAACGTATAACGTATAACGTATAACGTATAACGTATACCGAATAACGTAAAACGTATAACGCATAACGTATAACGTATAACGTGTAACGAAGAACGTATAACGAATAACGTATAACGTATATCGTATAACGTATAACGTATAACGTATAACGTCTAACGTATAACTTATAACGTATAACGTATAACGTATAACGTATAACGTATAACGTATAACGTATAACGTATAACGTATAACGTATAACGTATAACGTATAACGTATAACGTATAACGTATAACGTATAACGTATAACGTATAACGTATAACGTATAACGTATAACGTATCACGAATAACGTAAAACGTATAACGTATAAAGAATAACGTATAACGTATAACGTATAACGAATAACGTAAAACGTATAACGCATAACGTATAACGTATAAGGTGTAACGAAGAACGTATAACGAATAACGTATAACGTATAACGTATAACGTATAACGTATAACGTATAACGTAATACGAATTACGTAAAACGTATAACGCATAACGTATAACGTATAACGTGTAACGAAGAACGTATAACGAATAACGTAAAGCGTATTACGTATTACATATTTCGTATAACGTATAACGTGTATCGTATAACTTATGACGTATAACGAATAACGTAAAGCGTATTACGTATTACATATTACGTATAACGTATAACGTGTATCGTATAACTTATGACGTATAACTTATAACGTATGACGTATATCGTATAACTTGTAACGAAAAACGTATAACGAATAACGTAAAAACGTATGACGCATTACATATTACGTATAACGTATAACGTATAACGTATAACGTATAACGTATACCGAATAACGTAAAACGTATAACGCATAACGTATAACGTATAACGTGTAACGAAGAACGTATAACGAATAACGTATAACGTATATCGTAAAACGTATAACGTATACCGTATAACGTCTAACGTATAACTTATAACGTATAACGTATAACGTATAACGTATAAACAGAAGAACGTAGAACGTATAACGTATAACGTATATCGTAAAAACGTATAACGTAAAACGCATAACGTATATCGTATACCGTATAACGTATAACGTATAACGTATAACGTATAACGTATAACGTATAACGTATAACGTATAACGTATAACGTATAACGTATAACGTATAACGTATAACGTATAACGCAGAACGTATAACGTATAACGTATAACGTATAACGTATAACGTATAACGTATAACGTTAACGTATAACGTATAACGTATCACGAATAACGTAAAACGTATAACGTATAACGTATAACGTATAACGTATAACGTATAACGTATAACGTATAACGTATAACGTATAACGTATAACGTATAACGTATAACGCATAACGAATAACGTTATAACGTATAACCTATGACGTATAATGTTATAACGTATAACGTATAACGTATAACGTATAACGTATAACGTATAACGAATTACGTAAAACGTATAACGCATAACGTTATAACGTATAACGTATAACGTATAACGTATAACGTATAACGTATAACGTATAACGTATAAACGTTATAACGTATAACGCATAACGTGTAACGTATAACGTATAACGTATACCGTATAACGTATAACGTATAACGTAATAACGTATAACGTATAACGTATAACGTATAACGTATAACGTATTACGAATAACGTAAAACGTATAACGCATAACGTATAACGTATAACGTGTAACGAAGAACGTATAACGAAATAACGTAAAGCGTATTACGTATTACATATTTCGTATAACGTATAACGTGTATCGTATAACTTAATGACGTATAACGAATAACGTAAAGCGTATTACGTATTACATTATTTCGTTATAACGTATAACGTGTATAGTATAACTTATGACGTATAACTTATAACGTATGACGTATATCGTATAACTTGTAACGAAAAACGTATAACGAATAACGTTAAAACGTATGACGCATTACATATTACGTATAACGTATAACGTATAACGTATAACGTATAACGTATACCGAATAACGTATAACGTATAACGTATAACGTATAACGTATAACGTATAACGTATAACGTATAAAACGTATAACGTATAACGTATAACGTACAAAACGTATAACGCATAACGTATAACGTATAACGTATAACGTATAACGTATATCGTATAACGCATAAAGAATAACGTATAACGTATAACGTATAACGTATACCGTTATAACGTATAACGTATAACGTATAACGTATAACGTATAACGTAAAACGTATAACGCATAACGTATATAGTATACCGTATAACGTATAACGTATATCGTATAACGCATAAAGAATAACGTATAACGTATAACCTATGACGTATAACGTATAACGTATAACGTATAACGTATAACGCATAACGTATAACGTATAACGTATAACGTATAACGTATAACGTATAACGTATAACGTATAACGTATAACGTAAAACGTATAACGCATAACGTATAACGTATAACGTATAACGTATAACGTATAACGTATAACGTTATAACGTATAACGTATAACGTTATTAACGTATAAACGTATAACGTATAACGTAATAACGTATAACGTATAACGTATAACGTATAACGTATAACGTATAACGTATAACGTATAACGTATAACGTATAACGTATAACGTATAACGTAACGTATAAAGTATAACGTATAACGTATAACGTAAAACGTATAACGCATAACGTATATCGTATACCGTATAACGTATAACGTATATCGTATAACGTATAACGCATAAAGAATAACGTATAACGTATAACCTATGACGTATAACGTATAACGTATAACGTAGAACGTATAACGTACAACGTATAACGTATAACGTATAACGTATAACGTACAACGTATAACGTATAACGTACAACGTATAACGTACTACGTATAACGTACAACGTATAACGTATAACGTATAACGTATAACGTATAACGTATAACGTATAACGTAATAACGTTATTAACGTATAACGTATTAACGTATAACGGTATAACGTATAACGTAATAACGTATAACGTATAACGTATAACGTATAACGTATAACGTAAAACGTATAACGTATAACGTATAACGTATAACGTAAACGTATACGTATAACGAATAACGTAAAACTTATAACGCATAACGTATATCGTATACCCGTATAACGTATAACGTATAACGTATAACGTATAACGTATAACGTATAACGTATAACGTATAACGTATAACGTATAACGTATAACGGATGACGTATAACGTATAACGTATAACGTATAACGTATAACGTATAACGGTATAACGAAAAACGTATAACGCATAACGTATATAGTATACCGTATAACGTATAACGTATATCGTATAACGCATAAAGAATAACGTATAACGTTAACCTATGACGTATAACGTATAACGTATAACGTATAACGCATAACGTATAACGTATAACGTATAACGTATAACGTATAACGTATAACGTATAACGTATAAACGTATAACGTATAACGTATAACGTATAACGTATAACGTATAACGTATAACGTATGACGTATAACGTATAACGTATAACGTAGAACGTAATAACGGATAACGTATAACGTATAACGTATCACGAATAACGTAAAACGTATAACGCATAACGTATAACGTATAACGTATTAACGTATAACGTATAACGTATAACGTATTACGTATAACGTATAACGTATAACGTATAACGTATAACGTATAACGTATAACGTATAACGTATGACGTATAACGTATAACGTATAACGGGATAACGTATAACGGATGAACGTATAAACGTATAACGTATAACGTATAACGGATAACGTATAACGTATAACGTATAACGTATATCGTATACCGTATAACGTATAACGTGTAACGTATAAGGTATAACGAATAAAGTATTACGTATAACGTATAACGTATAACGTATAACGTATAGCGTATAACGTATAACGTATAACGTATAACGTATAACGTATACCGTATAACGTATAACGTATAACGTATACCGTATAACGTATAACGTATAACGTATAACGTATAACGTATATCGTAAAACGTATAACGTATAACGTATAACGTATAACGTATATCGTATAACGTATAACGTATAACGTATAACGTATACCGTATAACGTATAACGTATAACGTATAACGTATAACGTATATCGTAAAACGTATAACGTATGACGTATAAAGAATAACGTATAACGTATAACGTATAAAGAATAACGTATAACGTATAACGTATTACGTATAACGTATAACGTATTACGAATAACGTAAAACGTATAACGTATACCGTATAACGTATAACGTATAACGTATAACGTATAACGTATAACGTATAACGTATAACGTATACCGTATAACGTATAACGTATAACGTATAACGTATAACGTATACCGTATAACGTATAACGTATACCGTATAACGTATAACGTATAACGTATAACGTATAACGTATAACGTATAACGTATAACGTATAACGTATAACGTATAACGTATAACGTATAACGTATAAGGTATTACGTATAACGTATAACGTATAACGTATAACGTATAACGAATAACGTATAACGTAAAACGTATAACGTATAACGTATAACGTATAACCTATGACGTATAACGTATAACGTATAACGTATAACGTATAACGTTTAACGTATAACGTATAACGTATAACGTATAACGTATAACGTATAACGTATAACGTATAACGTATACCGTATAACGTATAACGTATAACGTATAACGTATAACGTATAACGTATACCGTATAACGTATAACGTATAACGTATAACGTATAACGTATAACGTATAACGTATAACGTATAACGTATAACGTATAGCGTATAACGTATAACGTATAACGTATAACGTATAACGTATAACGTATAACGTATAACGTATAACGCATAACGTATAACGTATAACGTATAACGTATAACGCATACCGTATAACGTATAACGTATAACGTATAACGTATAACGTATAACGTATCACGAATAACGTAGAACGTATAACGCATAACGTATAACGTATAACGTGTAACGAAGAACGTATAACGAATAACGTAAAGCGTATTACGTATTACATATTTCGTATAACGTATAACGTGTATCGTATAACTTATGACGTATAACGAATAACGTAAAGCGTATTACGTATTACATATTTCGTATAACGTATCACGTGTATCGTATAACATATGACGTATAACTTATAACGTATGACGTATATCGTATAACTTGTAACGAAAAACGTATAACGAATAACGTAAAACGTATGACGCATTACATATTACGTATAACGTATAACGTATAACGTATAACGTATAACGTATACCGAATAACGTAAAACGTATAACGCATAACGTATAACGTATAACGTGTAACGAAGAACGTATAACGAATAACGTATAACGTATACAGTATAACGTATAACGTATAACGTATAACGTCTAACGTATAACTTATAACGAATAACGTATAACGTATAACGTATAACGTAGAACGTAGAACGTATAACGTATAACGTATATCGTAAAACGTATAACGTATAACGTATAACGTATAACGTATAACGTATAACGTATAACGTATAACGTATAACGTATAACGTATAACGTATAACGTATACTTTATAACGTATAACGTATAACGTATAACGTATAACGTATATCGTAAAACGTATAACGTATGACGTATAAAGAATAACGTATAACGTATGACGTATAACGTATAAAGAATAACGTATAACGTATAACGTATAACGTATAACGAATAACGTAAAACGTATAACGCATAACGTATAACGTATAAGGTGTAACGAAGAACGTATAACGAATAACGTATAACGTATATCGTATAACGTAGAACGTATAACGTATAACGTATATCGTAAAACGTATAACGTATAACGTATAACGTATAACGTATAACGTATAACGTATAACGTATAACGTATACCGTATAACGTATAACGTATAACGTATAACGTATAACGTATATCGTAAAACGTATAACGTATGACGTATAAAGAATAACGTATAACGTATAACGTATAAAGAATAACGTATAACGTATAACGTATAACGAATAACGTAAAACGCATAACGCATAACGTATAACGTATAACGTGTAACGAAGAACGTATAACGAATAACGTATAACGTATATCGTATAACGTAGAACGTATAACGTATAACGTATAACGTAAAACGTATAACGTATATCGTAAAACGTATAACGTATGACGTATAAAGAATAACGTATAACGTATAACGTATAAAGAATAACGTATAACGTATAACGTAAAACGTATAACGTATAACGTATAACGAATAACGTAAAACGTATAACGTATACCGTATAACGTATAACGTATAACGTATAACGTATAACGTATAACGTATAACGTATAACGTATAACGTATAACTTTTAACGTATAACGTATTACGTATAACGTATAACGTATAACGTATAACGTATAACGTATAACGAATAACGTATAACGTAAAACGTATAACGTATAACGTATAACGTATAACCTATGACGTATAACGTATAACGTATAACGTATAACGTATAACGTATAACGTATAACGTATAACGTATAACGTATAACGTATAACGTATAACGTATAACGTATAACGTATAACGTAAAACGTATAACGTATAACGTATAACGTATAACCTATGACGTATAACGTATAACGTATAACGTATAACGTATAACGTAAAACGTATAACGTATAACGTATAACGTATAACCTATGACGTATAACGTATAACGTATAACGTATAACGTATAACGTATAACCTATAACGTATAACGTATAACGTATAACGTATAACGTATAACGTATAACGTATAACGTATAACGTATAACGTATAACGTATAACCTATAACGTATAACGTATAACCTATAACGTATAACGTATAACGTATAACGTATAACGTATAACGTATAACGTATAACGTATAACGTATAACGTATAACGTATAACGTATAACGTATAACGTATAACGTATAACGTATAACGTATAACGTATAACGTATAACGTATAACGTATTACGTATAACGTATAACGTATAACGTATAACGTATAACGAATGACGTATAACGTAAAACGTATAACGTATAACGTATAACGTATAACCTATGACGTATAACGTATAACGTATAACGTATAACGTATAACGTATAACGTATAACGTATAACGTATAACGTATACCGTATAACGTATAAGGTATAACGTATAACGTATAACGTATACCGTATAACGTATAACGTATAACGTATAACGTATAACGTATAACGTATAACGTATAACGTATAACGTATAACGTATAACGTATAACGTATAACGTATAACGTATAACGTATAACCTATAACGTATAACGTGTAACGAAGAACGTATAACGTATAACGTATAACGTATACCGCATAACGTATAACGTATAACGTATAACGTATAACGTATAACGTATAACGTATAACGTATAACGTATAACGTATTACGTATAACGTATAACGTATAACGTATAACGTATAACGAATAACGAATAACGTATAACGTAAAACGTATAACGTATAACGTATAACGTATAACGTATAACCTATGACGTATAACGTATAACGTATAACGTATAACGTATAACGTATAACGTATAACGTATAACGTATAACGTATAACGTATAACGTATAACGTATAACCTATAACGTATAACGTGTAACGAAGAACGTATAACGAATAACGTAAAACGTATAACGCATACCATGTAACGTATAACGTATCACGTATAACATATAACGTATAACGTATAACGTATAACGTATAATGTATAACGTATAACGTATAACGTATAACGTACAACGTATAACGTATAACGTATAACGTATAACGTACAACGTATAAGGTACAACGTATAACGTATAACGTATAACGTATAACGCATAAAGTATAACGTATAACGTATAACGTATAACGTATAATGTATAACGTATCACGAATAACGTAAAACGTATAACGCATAACATGTAACGTATAACGTATCACGTATAACATATAACGTATAACGTATGACGTATAACGTATAATGTATAACGTATAACGTATAACGTATAACGTACATCGTATAACGTATAACGTATAACGTATAACGTACAACGTATAACGTACAACGTATAACGTACTACGTATAACGTACAACGTATAACGTATAACGTATAACGTATAACGTATAACGTATAACGTATAACGTATAACGTATAACGTATAACGTATAACGTATAACGTATAACGTATAACGTATAACGTATAACGTATAACGTATAACGTATAACGTATAACGTATAACGTATAACGTATAACGTATAACGTATAACGTATAACGTATAACGTATAACGTATCACGAATAACGTAAAACGTATAACGTATAACGTATAACGTATAACGTATAACGTATAACGTATAACGTATAACGTATAACGTATAACGTATAACGTATAACGTATAACGTATAACGTATAACGTATAACGTATAACGTATAACGTATAACGTATAACGTATAACGTATAACGTATAACGTATAACGTATAACGTATAACGTATAACGTATAACGTATAACGTATATCGTATAACGTATAACGTATCACGAATAACGTAAAACGTATAACGTATAACGTATAACGTATAACGTATAACGTATAACGTATAACGTATAACGTATAACGTATAACGTATAACGTATAACGTATAACGTATAACGTATAACGTATAACGTATAACGTATAACGTATAACGTATAACGTATAACGTATAACGTATAACGTATAACGTATAACGTATAACGTATAACGTATAACGTATAACGTATAACGTATAACGAATAACGTAAAACTTATAACGCATAACGTATATCGTATACCGTATAACGTGTAACGTATAACGTATAACGTATAACGTATACCGTATAACGTATAACGTATAACGTATAACGTATAACGTAAAACGTATAACGTATATCGTAAAACGTATAACGTATGACGTATAAAGAATAACGTATAACGTATAACGTTTATAGAATAACGTATAACGTATAACGTATAACGTATAACGTATAACGTATAACGAATAACGTAAAACGTATAACGTATACCGTATAACGTATAACGTATAAGGTATAACGTATAACGTATAACGTATAACGTATAGCGTATACCGTATAACGTATAACGTATAACGTATAACGTATAACGTATACCGTATAACGTATAACGTATAACGTATAACGTATAACGTATAACGTATAACGTATAACGTATAACGTATTACGTATAACGTATAACGTATAACGTATAACGTATAACGTATAACGAATAACGTATAACGTATAACGTATAACGTATAACGTATAACGTATAACGTATAACGTATAACGTATAACGTATAACGTATAACGTATAACGTATAACGTATAACGTATAACGTATAACGTATAACGTATAACGTATAACGTATAACGTATAACGTATAACGTATAACGTATAACGTATAACGTATAACGTATAACGTATAACGTATAACGTATAACGTAAAACGTATAACGCATAACGTATATAGTATACCGTATAACGTATAACGTATATCGTATAACGCATAAAGAATAACGTATAACGTATAACCTATGACGTATAACGTATAACGTATAACGTATAACGCATAACGTATAACGTATAACGTATAACGTATAACGTATAACGTATAACGTATAACGTATAACGTATAACGTATAACGTATAACGTATAACGTATAACGTATAACGTGTAACGTATGACGTATAACGTATAACGTATAACGTATAACGTATAACGGATAACGTATAACGTATAACGTATCACGAATAACGTAAAACGTATAACGCATAACGTATAACGTATAACGTATAACGTATAACGTATAACGTATAACGTATTACGTATAACGTATAACGTATAACGTATAACGTATAACGTATAACGTATAACGTATAACGTATAACGTATGACGTATAACGTATAACGTATAACGTATAACGTATAACGGATAACGTATAACGTATAACGTATAACGTATATCGTATACCGTATAACGTATAACGTGTAACGTATAAGGTATAACGAATAAAGTATTACGTATAACGTATAACGTATAACGTATAACGTATAACGTATAACGTATAACTTATAACGCATAACGTATAACGTATAACGTATAAAGAATAACGTATAACGTATAACGTATAACGTATAACGTATAACGTATAACGAATATCGTAAAACGTATAACGTATACCGTATAACGTATAACGTATAACGTATAACGTATAACGTATAACGTATAACGTATAACGTATACCGTATAACGTATAACGTATAACGTATAACGTATAACGTATACCGTATAACGTATAACGTATAACGTATAACGTATAACGTATAACGTATAACGTATAACGTATAACGTATAACGTATAACGTATAACGTATAACGTATAACGTATAACGTATAATGTATTACGTATAACGTATAACGTATAACGTATAACGTATAACGTATAACGTATAACGTATAACGTATAACGTATAACGTATAATGTATTACGTATAACGTATAACGTATAACGTATAACGTATAACGAATAACGTATAACGTAAAACGTATAACGTATAACGTATAACGTATAACCTATGACGTATAACGTATAACGTATAACGTATAACGTATATCGTATAACGTATAACGTATCACGAATAACGTAAAACGTATAACGTATAACGTATAACGTATAACGTATAACGTATAACGTATAACGTATAACGTATAACGTATAACGTATAACGTATAACGTATAACGTATAACGTATAACGTATAACGTATAACGTATAACGTATAACGTATAACGTATAACGTATAACGTATAACGTATAACGTATAACGTATAACGTATAACGTATAACGTATAACGTATAACGTATAACGTATAACGAATAACGTAAAACTTATAACCCATAACGTATATCGTATACCGTATAACGTGTAACGTATAACGTATAACGTATAACGTATACCGTATAACGTATAACGTATAACGTATAACGTATAACGTATAACGTATAACGTATAACGTATAACGTATAACGTATAACGTATAACGTATTACGTATAACGTATAACGTATAACGTATAACGTATAACGTATAACGAATAACGTATAACGTATAACGTATAACGTATAACGTATAACGTATAACGTATAACGTATAACGTATAACGTATAACGTATAACGTATAACGTATAACGTATAACGTATAACGTATAACGTATAACGTATAACGTATAACGTATAACGTATAACGTATAACGTATAACGTATAACGTATAACGTATAACGTATAACGTATAACGTATAACGTATAACGTATAACGTAAAACGTATAACGCATAACGTATATAGTATACCGTATAACGTATAACGTATATCGTATAACGCATAAAGAATAACGTATAACGTATAACCTATGACGTATAACGTATAACGTATAACGTATAACGCATAACGTATAACGTATAACGTATAACGTATAACGTATAACGTATAACGTATAACGTATAACGTATAACGTATAACGTATAACGTATAACATATAACGTATAACGTGTAACGTATGACGTATAACGTATAACGTATAACGTATAACGTATAACGGATAACGTATAACGTATAACGTATCACGAATAACGTAAAACGTATAACGCATAACGTATAACGTATAACGTATAACGTATAACGTATAACGTATAACGTATTACGTATAACGTATAACTTATAACGTATAACGTATAACGTATAACGTATAACGTATAACGTATAACGTATAACGTATAACGTATAACGTATAACGTATACCGTATAACGTATAACGTATAACGTATAACGTATAACGTATACCGTATAACGTATAACGTATAACGTATAACGTATAACGTATAACGTATAACGTATAACGTATAACGTATAACGTATAACGTATAACGTATAACGTATAACGTATTACGTATAACGTATAACGTATAACGTATAACGTATAACGTATAACGTATAACGTATAACGTATAACGTATAACGTATAATGTATTACGTATAACGTATAACGTATAACGTATAACGTATAACGAATAACGTATAACGTAAAACGTATAACGTATAACGTATAACGTATAACCTATGACGTATAACGTATAACGTATAACGTATAACGTATATCGTATAACGTATAACGTATCACGAATAACGTAAAACGTATAACGTATAACGTATAACGTATAACGTATAACGTATAACGTATAACGTATAACGTATAACGTATAACGTATAACGTATAACGTATAACGTATAACGTATAACGTATAACGTATAACGTATAACGTATAACGTATAACGTATAACGTATAACGTATAACGTATAACGAATAACGTAAAACGTATAACGTATACCGTATAACGTATAACGTATAAGGTATAACGTATAACGTATAACGTATAACGTATAGCGTATACCGTATAACGTATAACGTATAACGTATAACGTATAACGTATACCGTATAACGTATAACGTATAACGTATAACGTATAACGTATAACGTATAACGTATAACGTATAACGTATAACGTATAACGTATAACGTATAACGTATAACGTATAACGTATAACGTATAACGTATAACGTATAACGTATACCGTATAACGTATAACGTATAACGTATACCGTATAACGTATAACGTATAACGTATAACGTATAACGTATATCGTAAAACGTATAACGTATAACGTATAACGTATAACTTATAACGCATAACGTATAACGTATAACGTATAACGTATAACGTATACCGTATAACGTATAACGTATAACGTATAACGTATAACGTATAACGTATAACGTATAACGTATAACGTATAACGTATAACGTATACCGTATAACGTATAACGTATAACGTATACCGTATAACGTATAACGTATAACGTATAACGTATAACGTATAACGTATAACGTATAACGTATAACGTATAACGTAAAACGTATAACGCATAACGTATATAGTATACCGTATAACGTATAACGTATATCGTATAACGCATAAAGAGTAACGTATAACGTATAACCTATGACGTATAACGTATAACGTATAACGTATAACGCATAACGTATAACGTATAACGTATAACGTATAACGTATAACGTATAACGTATAACGTATAACGTATAACGTATAACGTATAACGTATAACGTATAACGTATAACGTGTAACGTATGACGTATAACGTATAACGTATAACGTATAACGTATAACGGATAACGTATAATGTATAACGTATCACGAATAACGTAAAACGTATAACGCATAACGTATAACGTATAACGTATAACGTATAACGTATAACGTATAACGTATTACGTATAACGTATAACGTATAACGTATAACGTATAACGTATAACGTATAACGTATAACGTATAACGTATAACGTATGACGTATAACGTATAACGTATAACGTATAACGTATAACGGATAACGTATAACGTATAACGTATAACGTATATCGTATACCGTATAACGTATAACGTGTAACGTATAAGGTATAACGAATAAAGTATTACGTATAACGTATAACGTATAACGTATAACGTATAACGTATAACGTATAACGTATAACGTATAACGTATACCGTATAACGTATAACGTATAACGTATACCGTATAACGTATAACGTATAACGTATAACGTATAACGTATATCGTAAAACGTATAACGTATAACGTATAACGTATAACTTATAACGCATAACGTATAACGTATAACGTATAACGTATAACGTATACCGTATAACGTATAACGTATAACGTATAACGTATAACGTATATCGTAAAACGTATAACGTATGACGTATAAAGAATAACGTATAACGTATAACGTATAAAGAATAACGTATAACGTATAACGTATAACGTATAACGTATAACGTATAACGAATATCGTAAAACGTATAACGTATACCGTATAACGTATAACGTATAACGTATAACGTATAACGTATAACGTATAACGTATAACGTATACCGTATAACGTATAACGTATAACGTATAACGTATAACGTATACCGTATAACGTATAACGTATAACGTATAACGTATAACGTATAACGTATAACGTATAACGTATAACGTATAACGTATAACGTATAACGTATAACGTATAATGTATTACGTATAACGTATAACGTATAACGTATAACGTATAACGTATAACGTATAACGTATAACGTATAACGTATAACGTATAATGTATTACGTATAACGTATAACGTATAACGTATAACGTATAACGAATAACGTATAACGTAAAACGTATAACGTATAACGTATAACGTATAACCTATGACGTATAACGTATAACGTATAACGTATAACGTATATCGTATAACGTATAACGTATAACGTATAACGTATAACGGATAACGTATAACGTATAACGTATAACGTATATCGTATACCGTATAACGTATAACGTGTAACGTATAAGGTATAACGAATAAAGTATTACGTATAACGTATAACGTATAACGTATAACGCATAACGTATAACGTATAACGTATAACGTATAACGTATAACGTATAACGTATAACGTATAACGTATAACGTATAACGTATAACGTATAACGTATAACGTATAACGTGTAACGTATGACGTATAACGTATAACGTATAACGTATAACGTATAACGGATAACGTATAATGTATAACGTATCACGAATAACGTAAAACGTATAACGCATAACGTATAACGTATAACGTATAACGTATAACGTATAACGTATAACGTATTACGTATAACGTATAACGTATAACGTATAACGTATAACGTATAACGTATAACGTATAACGTATAACGTATAACGTATGACGTATAACGTATAACGTATAACGTATAACGTATAACGGATAACGTATAACGTATAACGTATAACGTATATCGTATACCGTATAACGTATAACGTGTAACGTATAAGGTATAACGAATAAAGTATTACGTATAACGTATAACGTATAACGTATAACGTATAACGTATAACGTATAACGTATAACGTATAACGTATACCGTATAACGTATAACGTATAACGTATACCGTATAACGTATAACGTATAACGTATAACGTATAACGTATATCGTAAAACGTATAACGTATAACGTATAACGTATAACTTATAACGCATAACGTATAACGTATAACGTATAACGTATAACGTATACCGTATAACGTATAACGTATAACGTATAACGTATAACGTATATCGTAAAACGTATAACGTATGACGTATAAAGAATAACGTATAACGTATAACGTATAAAGAATAACGTATAACGTATAACGTATAACGTATAACGTATAACGTATAACGAATATCGTAAAACGTATAACGTATACCGTATAACGTATAACGTATAACGTATAACGTATAACGTATAACGTATAACGTATAACGTATACCGTATAACGTATAACGTATAACGTATAACGTATAACGTATACCGTATAACGTATAACGTATAACGTATAACGTATAACGTATAACGTATAACGTATAACGTATAACGTATAACGTATAACGTATAACGTATAACGTATAATGTATTACGTATAACGTATAACGTATAACGTATAACGTATAACGTATAACGTATAACGTATAACGTATAACGTATAACGTATAATGTATTACGTATAACGTATAACGTATAACGTATAACGTATAACGAATAACGTATAACGTAAAACGTATAACGTATAACGTATAACGTATAACCTATGACGTATAACGTATAACGTATAACGTATAACGTATATCGTATAACGTATAACGTATCACGAATAACGTAAAACGTATAACGTATAACGTATAACGTATAACGTATAACGTATAACGTATAACGTATAACGTATAACGTATAACGTATAACGTATAACGTATAACGTATAACGTATAACGTATAACGTATAACGTATAACGTATAACGTATAACGTATAACGTATAACGTATAACGTATAACGAATAACGTAAAACGTATAACGTATACCGTATAACGTATAACGTATAAGGTATAACGTATAACGTATAACGTATAACGTATAGCGTATACCGTATAACGTATAACGTATAACGTATAACGTATAACGTATACCGTATAACGTATAACGTATAACGTATAACGTATAACGTATAACGTATAACGTATAACGTATAACGTATAACGTATAACGTATAACGTATAACGTATAACGTATAACGTATAACGAATAACGTATAACGTATAACGTATAACGTATAACGTATAACGTATAACGTATAACGTATAACGTATAACGTATAACGTATAACGTATAACGTATAACGTATAACGTATAACGTATAACGTATAACGTATAACGTATAACGTATAACGTATAACGTATAACGTATAACGTATAACGTATAACGTATAACGTATAACGTATAACGTAAAACGTATAACGCATAACGTATATAGTATACCGTATAACGTATAACGTATATCGTATAACGCATAAAGAGTAACGTATAACGTATAACCTATGACGTATAACGTATAACGTATAACGTATAACGCATAACGTATAACGTATAACGTATAACGTATAACGTATAACGTATAACGTATAACGTATAACGTATAACGTATAACGTATAACGTATAACGTATAACGTATAACGTGTAACGTATGACGTATAACGTATAACGTATAACGTATAACGTAAAACGGATAACGTATAACGTATAACGTATCACGAATAACGTAAAACGTATAACGCATAACGTATAACGTATAACGTATAACGTATAACGTATAACGTATAACGTATTACGTATAACGTATAACGTATAACGTATAACGTATAACGTATAACGTATAACGTATAACGTATAACGTATGACGTATAACGTATAACGTATAACGTATAACGTATAACGGATAACGTATAACGTATAACGTATAACGTATATCGTATACCGTATAACGTATAACGTGTAACGTATAAGGTATAACGAATAAAGTATTACGTATAACGTATAACGTATAACGTATAACGTATAACGTATAACGTATAACGTATAACGTATAACGTATACCGTATAACGTATAACGTATAACGTATACCGTATAACGTATAACGTATAACGTATAACGTATAACGTATATCGTAAAACGTATAACGTATAACGTATAACGTATAACTTATAACGCATAACGTATAACGTATAACGTATAACGTATAACGTATACCGTATAACGTATAACGTATAACGTATAACGTATAACGTATAACGTATAACGTATAACGTATAACGTATAACGTATAACGTATACCGTATAACGTATAACGTATAACGTATACCGTATAACGTATAACGTATAACGTATAACGTATAACGTATATCGTAAAACGTATAACGTATAACGTATAACGTATAACGTATAACTTATAACGCATAACGTATAACGTATAACGTATAACGTATAACGTATACCGTATAACGTATAACGTATAACGTATAACGTATAACGTATATCGTAAAACGTATAACGTATGACGTATAAAGAATAACGTATAACGTATAACGTATAAAGAATAACGTATAACGTATAACGTATAACGTATAACGTATAACGTATAACGAATATCGTAAAACGTATAACGTATACCGTATAACGTATAACGTATAACGTATAACGTATAACGTATAACGTATAACGTATAACGTATACCGTATAACGTATAACGTATAACGTATAACGTATAACGTATACCGTATAACGTATAACGTATAACGTATAACGTATAACGTATAACGTATAACGTATAACGTATAACGTATAACGTATAACGTATAACGTATAACGTATAACGTATAATGTATTACGTATAACGTATAACGTATAACGTATAACGTATAACGTATAACGTATAACGTATAACGTATAACGTATAACGTATAATGTATTACGTATAACGTATAACGTATAACGTATAACGTATAACGAATAACGTATAACGTAAAACGTATAACGTATAACGTATAACGTATAACCTATGACGTATAACGTATAACGTATAACGTATAACGTATATCGTATAACGTATAACGTATCACGAATAACGTAAAACGTATAACGTATAACGTATAACGTATAACGTATAACGTATAACGTATAACGTATAACGTATAACGTATAACGTATAACGTATAACGTATAACGTATAACGTATAACGTATAACGTATAACGTATAACGTATAACGTATAACGTATAACGTATAACGTATAACGTATAACGTATAACGTATAACGTATAACGTATAACGTATAGCGTATAACGTATAACGTATAACGTATAACGAATAACGTAAAACTTATAACGCATAACGTATATCGTATACCGTATAACGTGTAACGTAGAACGTATAACGAATAACGTATACCGTATAACGTATAACGTATAATGTATAACGTATAACGTATAACGTATAACGTACAACGTATAACGTATAACGTATAACGTATAACGTATAACGTATGACGTATAACGTATAACGTATAACGTATAACGTATAACGTATAACGTATAACGTATAACGTATAACGTATAACGTATAACGTATAGCGTATAACGTATAACGTATAACGTATAACGAATAACGTAAAACTTATAACGCATAACGTATATCGTATACCGTATAACGTGTAACGTAGAACGTATAACGTATAACGTATACCGTATAACGTATAACGTATAATGTATAACGTATAACGTATAACGTATAACGTACAACGTATAACGTATAACGTATAACGTATAACGTATAACGTATAACGCATAACGTATAATGTATAACGTATAACGTATAACGTATAACGTATAACGTATAACGTATAACGTATAACGTATAACGTATAACGTATAACGTATAACGTAGTAACGTATGACGTATAACGTATAACGTATAACGTATAACGTATAACGGATAACGTATAACGTATAACGTATCACGAATAACGTAAAACGTATAACGCATAACGTATAACGTATAACGTATAACGTATAACGTATAACGTATAACGTATAACGTATAACGTATAACGTATAACGTATAACGTATAACGTACGTATAACGTATAACGTATAACGTATAACGTATAACGTATGACGTATAACGTATAACGTATAACGTATAACGTATAACGGATAACGTATAACGTATAACGTATAACGTATATCGTATACCGTATAACGTATAACGTGTAACGTATAAGGTATAACGAATAAAGTATTACGTATAACGTATAACGTATAACGTATAACGTATAACGTATAACGTATAACGTATAACGTATAACGTATACCGTATAACGTATAACGTATAACGTATACCGTATAACGTATAACGTATAACGTATAACGTATAACGTATAACGTATATCGTAAAACGTATAACGTATAACGTATAACGTATAACTTATAACGCATAACGTATAACGTATAACGTATAACGTATAACGTATACCGTATAACGTATAACGTATAACGTATAACGTATAACGTATATCGTAAAACGTATAACGTATGACGTATAAAGAATAACGTATAACGTATAACGTATAAAGAATAACGTATAACGTATAACGTATAACGTATAACGTATAACGTATAACGAATATCGTAAAACGTATAACGTATACCGTATAACGTATAACGTATAACGTATAACGTATAACGTATAACGTATAACGTATAACGTATACCGTATAACGTATAACGTATAACGTATAACGTATAACGTATACCGTATAACGTATAACGTATAACGTATAACGTATAACGTATAACGTATAACGTATAACGTATAACGTATAACGTATAACGTATAACGTATAACGTATAACGTATAACGTATAATGTATTGCGTATAACGTATAACGTATAACGTATAACGTATAACGTATAACGTATAACGTATAACGTATAACGTATAACGTATAATGTATTACGTATAACGTTTAACGTATAACGTATAACGTATAACGAATAACGTATAACGTAAAACGTATAACGTATAACGTATAACGTATAACCTATGACGTATAACGTATAACGTATAACGTATAACGTATATCGTATAACGTATAACGTATCACGAATAACGTAAAACGTATAACGTATAACGTATAACGTATAACGTATAACGTATAACGTATAACGTATAACGTATAACGTATAACGTATAACGTATAACGTATAACGTATAACGTATAACGTATAACGTATAACGTATAACGTATAACGTATAACGTATAACGTATAACGTATAACGTATAACGTATAACGTATAACGTATAACGTATAACGTATAACGTATAACGTATAACGTATAACGTATAACGTATAACGTATAACGAATAACGTAAAACCTATAACGCATAACGTATATCGTATACCGTATAACGTGTAACGTATAACGTATAACGTATAACGTATACCGTATAACGTATAACGTATAACGTATAACGTATAACGTAAAACGTATAACGTATATCGTAAAACGTATAACGTATGACGTATAAAGAATAACGTATAACGTATAACGTATAAAGAATAACGTATAACGTATAACGTATAACGTATAACGTATAACGTATAACGTATAACGAATAACGTAAAACGTATAACGTATACCGTAT
This sequence comes from Ptiloglossa arizonensis, assembly GCF_051014685.1. Taxonomy (NCBI): domain Eukaryota; kingdom Metazoa; phylum Arthropoda; class Insecta; order Hymenoptera; family Colletidae; genus Ptiloglossa; species Ptiloglossa arizonensis. Next base: position 1,272,846 of record NW_027478450.1, on the reverse strand, counting down.
AACGTATAATGTATAAGGTATAACGTATAACGTATAACGTATAACGTATAACGTATACCGTATAACGTATAACGTATAACGTATAACGTATAACGTATAACGTATAACGTATAACGTATAACGTATAACGTATAACGTATAACGTATAACGTATAACGTATAACGTATAACGTATAACGTATAACGTATAACGTATAACGTATAACGTATAACGTATAACGTATAACGTATAACGTATAACGTATAACGTATAACGTATAACGTAAAACGTATAACGCATAACGTATATAGTATACCGTATAACGTATAACGTATATCGTATAACGCATAAAGAATAACGTATAACGTATAACC